>NC_134878.1:23621701-23661701 GCF_041734735.1 Babylonia areolata
GATGATCCTTTTTGGCATGCAAAAAAAAAAGAAAAAAAAAAAAAAAAAAGAAGAAAAAAAAGAGATACCAATTTGTAAACTCAGTTTATTTTATCGTTGTAAAGGGAGTTCATATTTCAATATTTTACTCACGGAGTACGTTTTATCCACGAAACGTAATATGAAGGCGGAAAAAAGTGCCGGTGAAAGATTTGACAGGAACCTTTTCTAACCTGTTACACACCACAGGACAATGGTCAAGTAGCGAAACACAAAGCTCTGAAACACCGCCGGTGGAGGAGCTGATGGTTCGTGGTGGAAACTCCTGACATTTGAACAAGAGACAAATGAAAAAGAAAAAGATTAAGAAAGAAAGAAAGAAAGAAAAGAAAAGAAAAGAAACGAGGACAAAACATACTGGCCATGTTGGAAGCGTGGTGCGCCAATATCCGATCGATCAGCTGTTCGAGACGGTAAACACGAGGCTTCGGCGTCGGCTGGACTGAAACGAACAAGAAGTGAAGTGATCTGAAAGAATGAAACCACTGAAGGCAAGTGAGTGGAGGGAAAAATAAATTATCGATTAATTAAAAAAAAAAACACAGGAAACACATCAATACAAAAGCAGAAAAGAAAGGAGGACGAGAAGGAGAAAGATGATGAAGGAAGGACGATAGCAATAATAGCGTCAACACAATGCACAAATTTATTTTTTATTTATTTATTAAGACTTCTTGCTATAGCGCATATTCTTGAAGCTCTATGCGCTTTACAAAAGCACTAAAAACATTCACTCAAACATCCCCACACAAACATATGCATATAATTTGAAATATAGGCGAGAGAGAAAAATTAAAATAGGTCATGTCAGTTGATTAAATCAAGAAATGCAACAGGTATTTAAAAAAAAAAATAGACAATTGAAATTGAAAGAACACAAGCACGTATACGCATGCATATATACGTAGGCACATACATACATACATACATACATACATACATACATACAAAACACACAGCGTGCGCACACACACACACACACACATACACGCACACATGCGCGCGCGCGCGCACGCACTCACACATGCACCAACGAACACAAGCCGCATACCCAAACACATTACTCACACACTCACTCAGTGACACACACACATACACGCACCTACAGACACAATACACACACGAACACAGATCAACAATCGAATAATGCAAACTACTGCGACATTACATATATATATATATATATATATATATATATATATACACACACACACATACATTTATATACATACACACATATACATACATATACACACACATATATATAATAAAATAAAATAAAAGTTCCTGCTAAGCATGTCCATGAAGAAACACCCCGCATTACACACACAGATCAAAACTAGAATGATGAAACAAATGTTCAGACACACACACACACACACACACACACACACACACACACACACACACACGAATGACAAACAATTGAAACACACAGGCTACAAAATCACATGATAAAGCAATATTCATCAAACATTTCAAGTAAAAACGTATGTACATCATTACATTTAAGAAATTAAACCTGAAAATGTAAAAATGTACGTATTGTTAAAAAACAACAAAAAACAAAAAAAACTCACACCTCCACCACGTCCACATACACAAGCACACACACACACACACACACACACACGCACACACACACACACACAACTCATCAACAACAACAAAAGCACAACAGATGGACAACTGAGTAAACAAACTACAACATTGCTTCATAAAACAGTTCGTGTTAAAAAAAATAAATAAATAAATAAATAAAATAAATTAATTTAAAAAAATAAAATAATAATAATGATAAATTAAAAAAAAAATCTCTCACATACATATTTATACATTAGAAAACACACAACACACACACACGCGCGCGCGCGCGCGCGCGCGCATGCACACACACACACACGTACCAACTCACCCACCCGCACACCCGCAACACACAGACACAAGCTCGCGCGTGTGGACGTGCAAACACCCGCCACCACCTCTCCCCCCTCGTCTCCCCCCGCTTCCCCTCCTCCCGCCCCCCTCCCCCCACACACACAACACAACACAACCACACACCTCTATTTCATTTCAATTTCATACAACATTGTATGACTGTCTGAACAGGTGTGTCTTCAGGGCAGTTTTAAACTGTGAGGGGGTTTCAGAGTAACGAGTTGTGAGTGGAAGCTGGTTCCAAACAGTTGTCGCAAAGTGAGAAAAAGATCGCTTGCCATAAGTCTTTGTTTTGATTCGAGGAACAGTAAAGGTTCTATTGTCTGAAGAAGAGCGGAGTTGTCTGGCAGGGGTATAGATATGAAGGAGATCAGAAAGATAGACAGGAAAGTAGGGATCAGTGAGAGAGTTGAAGCAAAGAGTGGATGTTTTATGTTGTATTCTTGCAGAGATTGGGAGCCAGTGAAGCTGTTGGAGGAGTGGCTGTACGTGTTCGTGTTTTTTGACTCCGAATATCAGTCGTGCTGCTGAATTTTGAACCTTTTGAAGTTTGTCTAGGAGGTACTGGGGAATGGCAGAGAGTAAGGAGTTACAGTAATCAAATTTAGACAGAACGAGAGAACAGACGAGAGTTTTGGTTGCATCAGAAGTGAGAAGATGGTAAATGCTACTGATTTTCCTGAGTTCATGGTAAGCAAAGCGACAGATGTTGGACACGTGTTTTTCCATGGATAGAGTGTCAGAAAAAGTTACCCCTAGATTTCTTGTAGCAGATGAGAACTGAATGTTTGTGTTACCAACAGACATAGAGGAGGGAGCAGAGTCAGGTAATGGTTTGCTCTGTGAGTGAATCAGGAGGACTTCAGTCTTGTCATCATTTTGTTTCAGTTTATTTACTGTCATCCAATGCTTGATGTCAGTAATGCATTCTTGAATGTTGTCAATGGTGTTATTGATCTGGTCAGGTGTACATGAGTCATATAATTGTGTGTCATCGGCAAAAGATTGGCTTTGGACGTTGTGCTGAGCTGTGATGGTACCAAGTGGCTTTGTGTACAAAATGAAGAGCACGGGTCCCAAAACTGATCCCTGGGGGACTCCGAATTCCAGAAGAGAAGGTTGAGAAAGGTGTTTGTTAGTAACGACAGTCTGGGCTCTATTGGACAGATAAGATGAAAACCATTTCAGTGTTGTGTCAGAAACTCCAAATGAATGAAAAGACGATTAATGAGGATGTTGTGATCGATTGTATCGAATGCCGCTGAGAGATCTAAGAGGGTGAGGACAAAAAGTTTACCAGTATCTACAGACAGCAGAAGGTCGTTCATAACTTTGAGTAGAGCTGTTTCAGTGCTGTGGGAAGGGCGGTAGGCAGACTGTGAGACAGGAAACAGGTCGTTGTGATGTAGATATTCAGAGAGCTGGAGGAGGACAATCTTTTCTGTGACCTTGGAAAGAAAAGAGAGATTGCTGACAGGACGACAGTTTTTGAGGGTGTTTACATCGAGAGTCGGCTTCTTGAGCAGTGGTGTTACAAGGGCTTTTTTGTACACATCTGGGAAAGTGCCTGACTGAAGAAAGTTGCTGATGATAGAGGTCAAGGCTGGGAGGAGCACATCAACACATTCAACCAAAAGGGATGTGGGGATTGGGTCAAGTGCACATGTTTTGGGGCTAGATTTTATAATGACTTGCTTAACTTCTTCCTCTGTGACAGGACGAAAACTGTTGAAAGACGAAGAAGGGTGGGGTTTGTCAGCAAAGAAAGGATCGGGTACAGACTGACTAAATGTTTCGAGCTCATCTCTAATTGTCTTTATCTTGGTGGTGAAAAACTCAGCGAAAGCATCAGAGAGGTCATTAGGAGGAATGTTAGTTGGCAGGATGAAGTCTCTGCTCCTGCCAAGGAGACGGTTACTGGTTAAGAATAAGTTTTTGACAGATGTACTGGCTTTGATCTTTGAGCTCCAGTACTCTTCTTTGGCATTCTGAACAATATCAGTGACTAACTGTTTCGCTGTTAAAAAGATCTGACTGTCCACTGTCAGACCACTCTTGCGCCACTTCCTCTCAGCACGACGGCGCTCTTTCTTGGCGTCACGCAGGATGTCGCTGACAGCTGTGTACCACGGGGACGTGTGGCCTGAAGGCATACGCTTCTCTGTAGCTGGAGCATGTCTGTCCAGCAGTCCGCGAAGGCCATCATCCAGCTGTTGGGCGGAGAGGTCGGGTCCAAGGTCATCCAGCATGTCCTGGACGTCAGCCTTGAAGGAGTCCCTGTCAATGGCCTTGATGTCCCGCACTGTGCGGTAGACAGGCTGTCTCTTGGGGCGGGACACTTTAAGCCTACAGAGAACAGCGGCATGGTCAGAGGAGACCATGTGGTTGACCCGGCAAGAATGGACGAGCTGATCAGCCTCTCGGTGCAGGACCCAGTCGAGGATGTGGCCGCTTCTGTAGTAGGTAGCCTCCTGCACACCCTGTGTGAAGTCGAACCTCGACACAATGTCCAGCACCTTGGAGGTAAGTGGATCGGCGGGCACGTCATAGTGCACATTGAAGTCGCCGACCACCACTGACTTCCCTCGTAGGAGGTTGCAGTAGTCGAGCAGGTCTGGCAGCTCTGTCAGAAATGTAGAGTTCAGAAGTTTGTTCTGTTTGCTTGGCGGTGGTCTGTACAGACAGAAGAAGTGGATGTGTTGGGGTGCTGTCAGTGTGAACTGAATCAGCTCACAGGAAGTGAGAGTGAAGGGGAAGGTGGAGGTGATGGTGATGGGGAGATGGTCACGGTAGAGGACAGCAAGTCCCCCACCCTGTGTTGCACGAGGGAAGGACTTCAGCTTGTAGCCTGGCGGAACCAAATCAGCACATTTGCTTTCATCGCCATTAGTTTTCAGCCACGTCTCTGTTAAAAATAAAACATCCATATTCTCATCCTTGATGAAGTCCACAATCTGTGTCCGCTTAGACTTTGAGCCGACGGACTGTGTATTAAATAGGCCCACAGTCATTCTGGTGTCTTGATGCCGACCATTGATGGCGATGACGTTGCCCATTTGAGTGTGCCCGGAGTCCAGTAAGTGTGGTGGAGTTGCTTGACCATCAGTCTTATTTGATGTTTTTGATGCCCTAAATGGCCTGTATCGTGCGAGGTCATCAGCTTGGTGGTGGGCTGCAGAGCCACAGAAAACATCCACAACAGTCTCAATTCCTCTGCTCTCCATACTGATGAGCGGGATGGGCTGAGGGGGGAGACCGTTTTTCACAGGGCACAGGGGAAAAAATATTAAAATGCTCAAAATGCTGGTAAAACTCATGAGTTCTGTTAGTTTAATAACTTTTTGTATGTAAACAAAATTTAACGTCTGCAGGCGCCTGTGTTCAATGACGCTTGTTTCACTGACTGAGTGCTCGTGCACTGCAAATAACGTGAGGAGTTCAGCAACATTCGGTAAGGTCGTACTGCAAACGTGCCTACGAAAAACTCGTGCAGCAGACACAGAACGATAATGAAACATCTGTTGACCTTCTTGAGTGGTGTTGATATTTTGTTCCCTTCTTCGACAATAGTAATAAGTAAAAACAGTAATTGTGGACAATCTACCAACCTTCTGTCACAACGAAAAACACTTTCACATCCACACACCGTTCAACAACATCTGTGTCGAAGTTTTCCGAAATCGATGCACTATAACAGTTGTAATTTACACAACAAACAAGAGCACAACTCTCACACGTCCGCCCGGAAGTAAACACGCCACTTTCTTTCAAATAAAAGTGATATTGCAAAATAAAACACAGAGGAAGATATCTGGATAGCAGTTTGGTCACAAAGGGACCAGACCAACGTCACCACAACAGTTTCATCATCTGTCAGATTTCATACTTCTAGAAAATGGATTCTTTGTTAAAATTGCTGGACCCCACATCTCTGTTGGTGGGGGCGGTGGTGCTGCTGTGTCTGCTGTGGTGGAAGTCCACACGACGACCCCCGGGTCTCCCTCCAGGCCCTGGACCCGCCCTGCCCCTGCTGGGACACCTGCATCTGATGCCCAAAGACCCACGGGCCCAGTTAATGACATGGAGACGTCAGTACGGGGACGTGTTCAGTCTCTACATGGGAGGCAAGCTGGTGGTGGTGCTGGCCAGCTATTCCGCCATCCGTGAAGCCCTCGTTACCTTCGCTGATGTCTTCTCTGATCGTCCTCATGACTTCAATATGGATCAGGTCATCAAGGACAAAGGTGGTCTTTTCAGATTTCTTTAAAGTTTGGTGTTGAATGGAGGGTTGTGTTTATGTTTATCTTTTCCGAGAGCATATTGTATTGGGGAATTCTAAGAAATCAATAAATAAGTTTTATTGTCCTGTGTAAATAATCCGTTTTGCATCAGACTGACCGTCACCTAACACCCACCAACACACACACACACACACACACACACAAACATACAAAAAAACACACGTCCCCAGTTAAGGGTACATTTTGAATGTTAAGAGTATCCCCATCTTCTTAAAATTATGATATGCCAGAATTTTTCTCATTTTAATTACTGTCATTGCTTCTGTAGGTTTTGATTTTATTTTCAAACGTATGTACTTTTCTCTTGTTTCTGCCTTGCCTGACCATTTACACGTATGTATATATATATATATTTTTTTTTAATTATAGAAAATGTTCCGTTGTTGTATCAGTCTGAAAATCATAACCAGTCACTTTTGCTTGTTGTTTAGTGCCCTGGACGGCCATGCAAAACCCTTGGCAGTTTTTGGTTATATGCTGTGTGTGTATGTGTGTGTGTGTGTGTGTGTGTGTGTGTGTATTTGTGAGATCGGAAAAATATCCACCCTTAACCCGTCAGGTGCGTTGGGGATCGTACTCGGGGAAACTCGGGCTAGAATGCAGCGCTCTAACTGTTTGACCACCGCACACGATAGAGCATGGGTATCAATAAACAATGCCTCTGTTTTTCCATTGTCATTATCTTTGAAGCCAGACTGGACATGGTCAATAAATAAATGCTCCTTTAACATTCCCTGAGCAAAGAAGATGGCAGTGTTATTGTTAAACTGTTAACGACGGTTAAAGTGAAAGCTTAGATCAACAAACCCTTTATATTGCAGATTGTGAAGATACCATTTTAAATGTCTGGAAACAATGCTGTTTTTGGCAACCTTGAATCATGGGAACAATTTCCTTTCACATGAACAGAAGTGAAAGAAAAAAACAAAAACATCTGCTGTTCCATAAGAATGTAAAACTCGGTTCGAATTCCTTCTGCTGTCATGAACACAGCTTACTAACCATAATATCTGATGGTCTTTCCTCTCTATCTTTACAATACAGGACTTGTAGGCTCTTCAGGTGCCACATGGAAAGAACAGCGGAAAACATCCCTGGAGATCCTCCGTGCAATGGGCATGGGCAAGAACTTGTTGGCTGAAAAGATCCAAGAGGAGATCATTCACTACATACAAGCTATTAAGGACCACCAGGGGGCGCCTGTGGACCTTGCCCAGATGACTCAAGTTAGCATCTCCAACAACATCTGCTCCATTTCTTTGGGAAAACGCTTCGACTACGAGGACCCCGAGTTCACAAACTACCTTCAATGTATCAATGAGAACTTTAAGCTGTTAGGAGGTTTGTTTCTCTCCCACTGTCTCTTTGTGTCTGTCTGTCTGTCTGTCTGTCTGTCTGTCTCTTTTTCTCTCTCTCTCAGTCTCTCTGTCTGCCTGTCTCTCTCTCTCCACAGGTACACATGCAGAAACACAAACCACTCTGGAGCGCGCGCGCGCACACACACACACAGACACACACACACAGACACACACACACAGACACACACACACACACACACACACACACACAGACTGAGGAGGCAGACATTCAACTGTTTATCTGTTGACGAAATTCAGATATGAATACATAATATGTACATTTGGTTTAGTTTATTTGCTTTTTTTCCTCTCTAATGGAATGCTTATTTCACCACAGATTATATTTTGCCCAGGGCAGTCTATTTCTGTCCCTGTTCACACAGGAACAGCAATTCTAACTTTCCTGCCTGTCTTGGGCTACATCCCTGGTGACCCATTGAAGAAGAACAAGGTTCTGGCCAATGCAGAAGCTGTGCACCGGTTTGTGGGCAAGCACGTGACTGACCATCAAAAAACCCTGGAAGAGGTGGAGGTGGAGAATGCTGATTTTATCTCCAGGTACCTTCACAAAGCTCGGGTCCATAAGGCACGAGGTACAGTGGACACTGCGAAGTATTTGTATTGATGATTTTTGATTTTTTTACAAATTAACTCTGTCTCTTCTCTCTGTCTTGGGTTCCCCGTCTGTCTCTTTGTCACTCTCTGACTACTCTCTCTCTCTGTGGCTGATTTGTCCATTATGCAAAGATTCGACAGAAAATGAAATGCACTTTGTCCTTTGTTGTCCAGCTTTGAGCAATATTCGAGAATCATTTATTAAGCCTAAATATTATAGACAACCAAATATGTTTAAATTGAACTTGTTAATGTCCTCAACATCCTGTGAAATTGTTGGAAACCTTGCTTTGTATTTATATAAAGCTTTCAAAGTCCGAGAAACTATTACGTCATGAAAACACTGTTTTGTTGCTAGGCTAGTTTTTCATTTGAACTTATGTTATATCGAGTTGTTTTTTTTATATATGTTGTATTATGTGAAATGTTTTTGTTTTTCTTTGTTTTCTATTGCTGTCTGTTCATATACCCCTTCATTAGGGGCCTTGGCCTATATGAATAAATCATCTCTCTCTCTCTCTCTGTGTGTGTGTGTGTGTGTGTGTGTGTGTGTGTGTGATTGTAATGATAATAATAATAATAATAATGTTATTGTTGTAAGGTTCGTTCATTACACCTACACAGAAAATTGGTTGCACTTTTACATACCTTATTCTATTCAACTATAAGCTACAATACATATGGGTCTGTATGGTTGTTTACATTCTTTGACTGGGGGTGCCTGAGTTATTTTTAGGGCTGCTACAATAGCTGTGGTGGCCAAATTCCATGTATAAAACTAGATCACCACAGGGATGGGGAGGTGGGTAAGATGAAAAAAGCAAAGTTTGAGAATGGATTTGTTTACAAAAATCAGTGTGAGAGGTTTTGGTGTTTTTTTTTTTTTTTTTTTTTTTTTGTTGTTGTCTGTTTTGTTTTGTTTATCCTTGGTACTTTTTTCAGAAGAGAACCTGCAGAACACTGTAGCTGATCTGTTTATTGCCGGTTCGGAGACTGTTCCCACTGCTCTTCAATGGGCCTTGCTGTTCTTTCTCCACCACCCCCACGTCCAAGACAAGTGCTTCGAGGAAATCTCTGACGTCATCGGACTTCACCGCCTGCCCACCATGCGTGACAGACCGAAGCTGACGTACCTGGAGGCCACCATCTGTGAGGTGCTGCGGAAAGGGGACATTGGTCCTTTCACTGGTCCGCACACATGTGCTCACGACTTCACATTCCGGGGATATGGCATCCCTAAAGGTGCCACGGTCCTCCCGTTCCTGACTGGTGTCCTACAGGATCCAAAAATCTGGGGAGATCCCGAGAAATTCCAGCCTGAGAGATTCATTGATCCTGATGGAAACCTGAAGAGATTTGAAGAGCTTATTCCTTTTGGCACAGGTGACGGCGTAGCTATGTTTTCACGTGTATGAATAGAAATAGCAAAGTTCTCATGACATTAAAAAAAAAAAAAAAAAAATCAACCCCCCTCCCAAAAAACAAAACAAAACAACAACAACAAAAAACAAAAACAAAAACAAAAAAAACCCAACAACCAACAACAACAACAAAACAAACAAACAAAAAACCAGACAGCAGATTCATTAGATCAAATTTGGTGACTTGATGTTGACAACAATAAAAGACAAAGCACAAACAACAGCAAGAGAAAAATATAGTTAAGTATCAAAACAATAGACTTGACACATCTGATGGTATATTCAGATGAAGTCAGAATCATGTGTATATTTTATTCACTTCAATTTAATTCTTTTAGCATTGAATTTCTTTCTTTAAAATTTTCGGTAAAGCCAATGGTAATTGGAGTAGTCGGCTAATGTGGCGCAATGGTTTATTTGCAGTACTGTGGCTGAAACTGTGCCCAGAGTTTTGTGGTATGTTATCAGTCTGGTCCTGTGCGGTCAGTTTAGCTTGAAACCAAAATGACGTGAATTGCCTTGTTTCCATACACTGGCATGCTAGAAAGTTGAATAACATGAACAAGGAGAAAGGCCAGCAATACCATAGTGGGGTTCGAATAAAGCAGCCATTTTACAATTGAATCTCACTGGATAGTAGAAAGTACAAAATGTTTTCTCTCCTCTCACAGATGATTAAGTTGTGAATGAATGTGAAAATTGATTATGAAAATCCATGCCGACTTTGTAAAGGGACAACCCAGGAATAAAGATATCATTTTGATAGTATAATTCTATGTTACTGATTGTGTGTGGTGTTTGAATTATGAAACCTGGATCGAGAATGTCCATCTTTTGTCTGTTCACTTACAGTCTGTCAGTTTGTCTATGTTTGAATAAATGTGCCATTGTCTGTCTCTCTGTTAACAGGCTACTATGTATATTTGCGGCTATGCACGATTCTATATTTGCCAATAATATGCACTCGCGCATGCCCGTAAGTAGATATTTATGTATATTGAGTACTGTCTGCACATCACAAGCATGTACTATGTATTCGTTATCATTAAAATGCATTGAATCGAATTGATTCATTCATCAATTCGTTGGTTCATTCGTTGATAATATGTTTGCTTAATTATGTATCTCTTTCGTTCACAGGTCGCCGCGTGTGTCTGGGGGAGTCCCTGGCCCGGATGGAACTGTTCCTGTACCTGGCCACTCTCATCCAGCACTTCCGCTTCCTGCCAGCGGAGGAACAGCTGCCACCTCTGGAAGGAGTGTTTGGAATCACTGTTTCTCCACGTCCTTACAAAATCCGGGCTCTGTCCAGGATGTGAAATTGCGCGCGCGTGCACACACACACGCACACGCACACACAGACACACACACACACACACACACACGCACGCACGCTTGCACGCACACACGCACACACACACATCAACACAAAATTACATACACACACACTCGCACGCACGCACGTATTCATGTACGCACACACCATGCCCCACACACACCTCGTAGGAGAATTACACTTCCTCAGATGGAAAGAATTATACTAAAGGCATTTGAAACTAAAAAAACAACAACCATACTTTGAGAACGGCGAAATGCATTCGTAGTGATCTTATCAAACCCTATGTTGAAGATGCCTGAACACATTGTTGATTGCTTTTTCTGTGTATTCGTTGGGTGAGTTGTTAACGAACGCTGTGGCGTTAACGTTAACTCGAAACCCTTTGTCAGAGCCATTTATTCTCACTTCTGCTGTCATTACTCCCACGAGAATTTCCAGAACTTTTCGTGGTGGTCTGTCTACAACTGATTGGAATTGGTGATTGGAATTGGTGGTCTGTGTGGTGCTCCCACCTGAAGCGACAATCTATTGCATTTGAGAGGATGCAGAGAAGAGTCACAAATCTTGTACATGAATGCTAGCATGTGACTCATAATGATTGATTAACTTACATGAGATTATTTTGCCTTAAGGGTAGAAGGATGCGTGGTGATCTCATTGAGAAATGAATAGTAGTAATGTTGATGTGTCTTGGGATTAGTTCTTCTCTGCACCTCAGTATAGCTTCACAAGAAATACTGATGGAAAAAATATATACAACGTTCAACTTTCAAATACTTATACAATAACGTTTTGCTTCAGTAATAGAGTTACTGGTGTATGGAATGAACTGCCACCTCATCTAAAACAAACACCATGCATCTACTAATTCATTCAATAATTAACTGGACAATTATATGAAATTCTCGACTGTTTTCAGAAAGTCTAACGGATAAATAAACCTGAACATGAAGTGTCGAACCTTGACCAAAATTTCTAACAAAATATATAATGAAAGAAAGAAGGGACTATTTCAAACCTTCAAAGATTTCTTGTCTCTATCCTCCTCTTCCTATTACTAGTATACACTGGGTACGACTACAAGTATGGTCTGGTATTCCGTGTCTGGAGTTGATCGTATCCCCAGTTGTGAGTCTGATTTCGCTTGTATCGTTCTGTCTTGTTTCTGAAGGCCAAGACGTTTGTGGTTACATCTTTTCGTTTCATTTGGTGTTCTGTTTGTCTTGATCAATCAAGGGGGGTACCCGTTATGCCGCCGTCCCGTTATGCCGCCGACCCGCTATGCCGCTATCCCGCTTTATTCCCTTTCGCTTTTCATCACATGCGCGTGAAAAGTGATATATGACAGTAGCAGTTTTCACAAATGACGTATATTATGATGTAAACACTAAATGACACTAAAACTCGCCATTTAGAGGCGGGCTCGTGCAAATGCAAACTAAATGATAAAAAATATGTATTCAGGACAAATGTAATACTTTCAATTTTCTACATTTTTAATGAGAAACAAAACCAATAACAAGCAAAAAGAAAAAAGTGTGCTAGAAACGAATTTTAAAGGAAAGTTTCTTGTACGGATCATTTCTCCACTAGTATCTATAGCCCCAAACAAGGAAATGGCGGAAACAATCTTCCAATGTACTGCAAATGTAAAATGCCCTGGTACCGAAAGGGAATAAAATCATATTACCGCAGACCCATTGTCAAACAATCTCTCTCTCTCTCTCTCTCTCTCTCTCTCTCTCACACACACACACACACACACACACACATACACACACACAGACACATACCCAATCACACTCAAAAAGAAATAAAAGATCATAACAACCAATGTTTGTCCCAAACAAACTTTTTTGTGACAAAAGACAATCCGTAAACGGGTCGGCACAACGGGTCGGCGGCACAACGATACGCTCCCTTGATCAAGGTTCGGGTGTTTCAGGTCCCTTTCCGGGTTTTGGTGTTGAAGGCTTTCACTAGCTCGTGTCATATGTCATGGAGTCTGTCTGGACTAAGCCGCTTTACGAAACTGCTGTTCTGATTTTGTTACTTCTCTCCGCCTACTTCCTTTGGACTGAGTTTGGATGTGCCTTTCTTCTTTCTTTCACTTTCATTATGATGTGTGCTTGTAGCAACCGTATCCATTGTACACAGGCCGGTTACCTTACAAATAAAGTTTTTAGTAATGAAGTACCGAGTTCGGAGTCCCCCCCCCCCCCACCCCCCTCTCTCTCTCCTTTATTGGGAAAGTGTGATGAAAGTAATTTATAATGTGTGTGGTTACTCAAGTCACTTGGGGCGCTCGAGTGAACATCTTATATCCACTCCCAGTTTTCGACATGCATAAAAAAAAACCGTCACATAAGAAACACTGATGACGACAATGAAACATGACGCAAAGTAAATGACGCACACATGTTGTTTACATATCAGTTGGTGCATTGACCTTTGATTGCACCGGTGCAGCCATCAAAGAATTAGCAGACATAAACTTTGGCTCTGAAACCCCAGTGGGCAGGTGAAAATAGAATATTTATTTTAACAAAAAGCATTTTACTACAAAGAAGGTGGTGTAATTTTATCACATAGATAGTCATATTTTGTTTTCAAACTTAACAGTAAGATTCCTTGTTCAAGTTGTCAAACTCAAAGTCTTTAGAAAATCATTTCTGTAATGACAGGGAGAAAAGAATTTGGATGTCTGTTCGTGCTGGCAGGGAATGCAAATATGATTAGAAATACAAGAAGAGGCTAGAATTTGCTGCTATTACTACTACCATCACTATTATGAGTTAAGGAATTGACTTCACAACAGACAGGTAATATAATGACGTGGATGACTCGCAACTGAATCTAGTAGGCTAAAGGTAGTGAAATTGTACACACACACACACACACACACACACACACACACACACATGCGTGACTGACTTTTCATTACAGAAAGATACAAAAATATACCATCCACTTTTCTGTGCAGTTTTTTCTTCATGTAATTAAGTCTATTTAATGCAAAACTACTACTTGTGTCTCTGTTCTCACTGATTACTTATAATTAATTGGATGTCAAAATGGGAGGAAAACATACACACAATATTCGCACATGATAATGGTCAGTGCTTGAATAATAATGCATGGCTGAGCACAATAGTGTTAACTCCGACTTCGCAAACATCAACATCAGTCATTGCTGATAAGTATAGCATTGTTGACTACTGCTGGGGAACAGACGGGAATGATCCCAGGCTCTTCCTTCGAATCACTCACGAGCCGATTTTTTTCTGCCTGATCTAGTAATTCTTTATTGATGGTCTAGGTGCTAGTCTTTCAAGTGGAAGGATAAATATAGGTCCTTCGTGTCAATATCTATTCAGCGCTCGTAAAAGGAATCCACGGCAACAAGAGAGTTTCTCTGTCAAAACTCCCAGAAAACCCACTCTAACTGGCAAAAAAATCACTCTGGACAGTTTCGCTTTATGTGAAGTTTTCAAGGGAAGAAAAACAGTTGTTACATGATCAAGTAACTATATTTTCTTGCTAGTAGTTCCAGTTAGAATTTGACATGGACAGAGCTGCAACCGGTTTGAAGACGGACAATAAACAGGAAACAATTGTGATTTCCATCATTTTTTTATTTTAATTCCTCTGTGTACACTAACAAATAGATCTGATCATAAAATTCTTAAGTAGAATAACATGATCAAGTGACTTTGTCTAATTTCTTGCTGGAAGTTTCGATTAGAATTTGATAAGGACAGAGCTGGAAACGGTTTGAAGACGGACAATAAACCGCAAAATAATTGTGATTTCCTTCATTTTATTCATCTGTGAACATATACAAATAAATCTGATCATAAAATTCTTAATCAGAAAAAAAAAGAATTGTGGACACATTGAACAAACGATTGTCCACTGAATGAACGATTGTTCACATAGAAAACAACTATCACCACGTAATCCAATAGTCCGTGTGAACGCATATCATCAAATCACATCGGAAGAAAGAAGGGCTCAAATACCAGATTTGAACGGTGAAGGACTAAAAGCATTAAATATCAACAACCAGACAAGTACAGTAACAATTGCTCTTTTATAAATGGAACACAACTTTAAGTTTAAGCCGTGGTGTGTAGTGTTTTCCAGTCACTTTGCACGTAAGCAAAGGTGCAGAGGAATATACACAGAAAAACATACATTTGTTCACATAGCAATGTGTTATGAATCTGTTAAAAAAATTTTTTTTTCATAATCAGCATACATGAATACATGTTTCTTTCCTTTGATAGGAAACAAGGTTTAAATGAAAAGGAGGCCATATATCATATGAAAAAATATAGGGCCAATTTAGTCCATTTCTTTGGTATGAACTCGATAATAAGTTGAGGTGTCCATTGATACAAGACAACCTTTTCATTATTCTTCAAGCAATAATGGTGATGGGCACCTTCCAGACATTTATACTGATTGACATCCAACATCTTCAGTACTGTAAAAACAAAAGGTAACAAGGATTGTCACCTGTGGAATATGTCCCAGTCTGTTCATTTTCTGACGCCATCGCCAGTTGAAAACAGGCATGAAAGGCGCATCTAGAAAGCAATACCAAGATTTCTTCTATTATTTACTTCAGGCAAGCTGGTGGTAGGTATGCACATAGGTGATGTAAAGCTATTTTCACAAAGCAAAGGGATATTCATTATAGGGTAGCTGTTAGATACACATGTGTGTTAAAATATATGTATGCATTGTGTGTGTGTGTGTGTGTGTGTGTGTGTGTGTGTGGTCACATTTTGGTGTGTGTATGTAACATTGATGTAATGTTTTATGTTAACAAAAGCGTTTTTGTAAAGCACCTAGAGCAGATTTCTGGATAGTGTGCTATTTAAGTATTAAGTATCCATCATTATTATAAAAAAAAGAAGTCTTTATCAACACAACACCACAGCCTCAGTGTCGATTTAATCATTTTAAATAACATTTGATTGACATTCTAGATAATCCATTGTGAAGCTGGCAATATATATGTAGTCTTTTCTCCACTGCAATACCAGACAGAGAAGTACACTTGCTGTCCAACTGTTTCACCACACTTCTGGTACCACACATTTCAAGTTCTGGGCACTGCACGGATTTTGTATGGCTGTGGGGGTTGTGTCAGTCCAAACACTCCTTCCAGAGGCGGCAGTTGTCCCTCTTCCGCTGGCAGGAAGCGGAAGTGCTGGATGAGAGTGGCCAGGTACAGGAACAGTTCCATCCGGGCCAGGGACTCCCCCAGACACATGCGGCGACCTGTGAACAGTCAAAAGTGTAGCCCCAGTAACTTATACGATGCAGTAAATCAGCAAGGAGCAACAGTGAATATTGTTCGAAAATCAAAATTGTAACAAATAATTCATAACCGCTTTAACAAAACGAAGGATAGCATATTTGAACCCACAGAGCCGGTTTGTGTCAAAGATGGTAAAGCAAAATTCAAAAAGGTATTGTCCTTAAAAAGCATGATCCCCTTGATTTCAACCCCCAGACAATCATATTTGTTTATTATTTCAATAATTACCTTTACACATTTCAAAAGCCATGCCCCCCCCCCCCCCCCCCCAAACCCACTCCCTCCCACAAAATGAATGTCCCATATTGGATATGCTAACACGTTTTGACTTGCCAGCAATAAACAATAGTGCTATTAAGAATTAATCACATTATTTTCTTCTCTCTTTTTTCCAGTTAAAAACGGTCATGCAGAACACA
The DNA here is from genome assembly GCF_041734735.1 of Babylonia areolata. NCBI lineage: Eukaryota > Metazoa > Mollusca > Gastropoda > Neogastropoda > Buccinidae > Babylonia > Babylonia areolata. The sequence continues at coordinate 23,638,464 of NC_134878.1, forward strand.
CAATTACCTGTACTGAAGGGAATGAACTCTTCTCGTTTTGTCAGTTTTCCATCAGGTCCGATGAATCTCTCAGGCCGGAAGTTCTCAGGATCTCCCCAGATTTCAGGATCCTCAAGGACACAGCTCAGATAAGGAATAATGACTGCGTCCTTTGGAATTACGAATCCACGGAAGTTGACATCCTGTGAGGTAGCATGTAGGACAGACAGGGGTACCAGGTCCCCTTTCCGCAGCACTTCACAGATGGTGGCCTCCAGGTACGTCAGCTTCGGTCTGTCACGCATGGTGGGCATGCGGTGAAGTCCGATGACGTCAGAGATTTCCTCGAAGCACTTGTCTTGGACGTGGGGGTAGTGGAGAAAGAAGAGCATGGCCCACTGCAGAGATGAAGACGTTGTTTCTGTCCCAGCCTCAAATAGGTCATCTACAGCCATCTGCAGGTTCTCCCCTAAAAAGAGAGAAAGTTTCGATTTTATCGTACTTAGAAGCATTTATAGCGCTAAAATATGGATATTCATTCACCAGAGTTATATAATATAGAAAGACACATGTTCAGAAAAGTTTTCAGGTTTTCTTCAAGCTCTGGTTTTATGTTATTTTGCCTAAGATAGGACTGGTACCGTCATAAGAAGGCCTCTCTGGCCATGTGATGATTCCTTGATTCCAAGCGATGATACCTTGATTCCGAGTGATGTTTCCAATCAAACTGGGCGTCTAGTCATTCGGATGAAACGATAAACCGAGGTCCCGTTTGCAGCACGCACTTGGCGCACTGAAAAAGAACCCATGGTAACAAGTGTTGTCCTCTGGCAAAATTCTGTTGAAGGAATCCACTCTGATGTGCACCCAATTATATATGCATGCACCCAAAGTCTGACAAGTGCGTTGGGTTATGCTGCTGGTCAGGTATATCTACCTTGTAGACTGGTGTAGCGTATATGCATTTGTCCGAGCGCAATGACGCCTCCTTGAGAAGCGGAAAACAGACTTCAAACAGTTCATATCCTGGACCACATTTCTATTTTCATCCACTTACATATCATGTCCTGTGTACTGCCGGTGTTGGAACGATGGCAGAACAAGCCGGGGCGTGGCTATCATGAATTAGTGAAGATGAAGAGGATGGGAAAAACTGATGACGTGATACAGAAGATGAAGTACACAGGGAGAAAGAAAGGGCTTAGAGTGGGAGGAGGGTGGGGGTGGGTGGGTGGGTGGGGGGTGGAATTCAAATCCTTGGATGCAAACTGTTCAAGGTAGAGACATGCCGGCGCATTTTATTGTCCATTCAGCCTAAAAACACTCCAGACAAGGGGGAGGTGGTTATGCAGTTTCAATTTTCGATGACATTTGTAAACAAATCACTATACTGTCCTAAACTTTTAATGTTTTGCAATAATACTAACCAGTTAACAAACGCGCACACACACATACACACACGCGCGCGCAGTTGGTCAGTTTTGTTTTTCTTATATTAATTGCTTCCGTTATTCGCCTCTCTCGTAGTTATGAACATAGCGTTGTTAGACAGCAGATTACAACATTGTTTTCATTTGAAGATACAGTTGAGAGAGAGAATACAAAATCGAGCATACGAACCATTCAAAGTGGTATTCACATTCCCTTGCTGTTTCTGTTTCTGAATCTGATGAAGGTAGCTGTAGATGAAATCATTGTTTTCCCCCATGTCCTCTTTTCGCTCTTCCAAGGTCTTTTGATGGTCATCTATATGCTCGTCAACGAAGTCAAAAACGGATTTAGAGTAGGCCAAAACGGTCTTGACCTTGAAGGGGTCACCAGGGATGTGACGCAACAAAGGTAGAAAATTCAAGCTGGCGGTTCCTGTATACACAAACAACAAATGGTCAGGTCTTGTTAAGATTTGCCGTGCTCACTTACAAAGGAATAATGATGAAGACAGTATATTTAGTTTCACACTGAGACATTGATACAGACATCTAGCACATATTGAAAAAAAAAATGTTATACGAGTTAAAAAGCTGCTCAGATCTTGCATTCCCGAGCAGAACCAGCCTAAAGAGAAGATGGGAGTGCCAGACCTGCCAATCATGACAGGGCAATTAACAGCAAAGCACTTACAAAAAAAAAAAAAAAAAAAAAAGCAGCAAAGGTGTGAATGCAAGACCAGCTTGTTCTTCAGAAGACAATTTTGACAGGACAAGAAAACAAGAAATAGTTTAGTACTGTGAGTCCTGAAGTGGATATCCTGAACTGAAGAAAATATGCCAAGAATAGATTGAGTTAGTAATCTGACATACCTTTATAGCTGTTTTTGATATATCTATGAAAATCAAACTCCTAAATAATTAGAATCTTAGAGAACGTTATGACTGGTAAAACCTTTTTTACATGAAAAATTGAAATTGTGGCCAACAGTTTTCTTAGTCACAAAGAGGAACATCGTGATCTTGATGATGGTGTTGTTTATTCCATCCTATTGTTTTTGGATGGCATAGCTCTTCTTAGATCAAAACTATGTTCCAAATTCTGGGGTGAAATAAATGTAACAATAAGATCATATACATTCGGAGTTTTTTGGAAATTATCCATGTGTGTGAATTACGAACATTCACAAGGACATTGATGTTTTTACACACACACACACACACACACCATTTTGCCTGTTTCTTTAAAAGCTTAATCAAACAATAAAACCAGAAGCAAAAACAGAAATGCAAAACCTGTTAGCCATTTTCTTTCATATAAAAGAGGCTGATCACTAACCTCCCACCAGCTTAAAGCTTTCATCAACGCAGTGGAGGTAGCGGTTGAATTTGGGATCGTCGTACTCAAAACGACTTCCAAAAGCAATCGAACAGATGTTGTTGGAAATGCTGATCTGGGTTAGTCGGCCAAGACACACAGGCGCCCCCTGGTGATCCTTTATGGCCTGAATGTAGTAAGTGATCTCCTCTTGGATCTTCTCAGCCAGCACGTTCTTGCCCATGCCCATTGCACGGAGAATCTCCAGGCCTGTCTTGCGCTGTTCTTTCCACATGGGGCCTGATGAGCTGACAATGCCTGTGAATTTTATGGAAATTGTGTCATCAAATTGTTCTCTCTCTCTCTCTCTCTCTCTCTCTCTCTCAGTCCCTATAATTATCTATCCATCTATATGTCTATCTCCCTTCCTTTGCTCACTCCTTCTTCTATCTGTCCTCCATACGCGAATCGAATCATTCGAACTTTATCGATGTCACCTTCTGTGTTGTTATCAAACTGATGATGTCATAGCAGGTTGCAAACGTGGCCATGGTAAAAACATAGCTGAAAGCAGCATATGTACCTGGCTTTACCAGGGAGCTTGTGTGAAACAAACAGATGTTAGGTAACGTGAAGACTGTGAGTCGACTCGCTAAACTGACTCAGAACAAATAAAGCCACAGTCAACGGTTGCGGTGACGCCGACGGGTTCCACAGAGTACAAAAGTCTTCATTTGTTCACACACATGATGGTCGAGAGAGACAGATGGGAGAGTATACTCGATGATTATCATTACTGCATGTGAAGATTGGCCAATAAATTTGTTTTAATGCCTGAACCCTCATTGATGAGAAGTGCACGTCATTTCGATTTATAACATCAACGCATTGTATGGACGTGGTGTAGAATATCCACGATATGTAGGGATCACTTGTTATTTCTATTCATGCGTTTTGGTTTGCTTCACGTTTGCGACAAAACGCGTTAGCGACACCACACCACATGGTGATTGACAGATACTGATGGGAGAGCATGCGCGTTGCCGATAATTAATGCATGTAACAGAAATGATGAAAATACTCTATGTTTCAGTAACGTGTCCTTTTCTTTGAACATTTTCAAAAGAATCATACTGTATGTATAAATAATGTTAGAATAACAGCATTCATTTATTATCATATCACGTGACCACTCATGATTAAAAAAAAAAACCCCAACTAAAACAAAGATAGCATTGCCGGAAGTTAACCATGCAAAGTTTTTGTGCACATTGAGGTTAATGTTACTATAGATATACGAAGGGTATGCAGGGTAACATGCTTCAACCAGAATATAAGTAAATTTTCGTTTTCGTTATGTTTTCTGCTGCTATCATTTTTTGCTCGTAAATATTGAAACAGTACGCAAACTATGATGATTACCTCTACTCTTCGTGATCTCATCGAACATAAAAATGTGTGGACGATGAGAGAAGACATCGGCGTAGGTAACAAGGGCTTCACGGATGGCGGAATAGCTGGCCAGCACCACCATCACCTTCTCTCCCATGTAGAGACTGAACACGTCCCCGTACTGACGTCTCCATGACCTGAACTGGGCCCGTGGGTCTTTGGGCATCAGATGCAGGTGTCCCAGCAGGGGCAGGGCGAGTCCAGGGCCTGGAGGGAGACCCGAGGGTCGTCGTGTGGACTTCCACCACAGCAGACACAGCAGCACCACCGCCCCCACCAACAGAGATGAGGCGTCGAGAGATAACAGCGGCATGGAGATGAATGAATGTAAGAACAGCTGAAAAGAAAAATGAGAATGGCTCCCAGTGCATATGATACAGTCATTTTGAAGATGCCCCCTGAAAGTGATGGACTCTGTGTGTAAATATCTAAGACTGTAAACGGATGTTTGTTTTGGTGAATAACTTGTAACCCTTTAAAGCCTGATTTCCAGGCTGAAGACGAATGCTCCAATTAACACAAAAAGCTACAAACCAACATCTAAAAACGGAAACAAATCACTCTAAGAACCACATGAATAATTTTCAGGTGAGGATTCCCACATGACTGCCACATCGGTATTCTGTTTAGGCGAGGTGCCGTCTACTTGTATTAAAGCAACCCCTCTCTTGCATTCTAGATAGTCATGTTTTGCATGTATTGAAGTGTTTCCTCTCAAGCTGGTATCTGGGGAAAGCTGGACAGATGGCAGGATATTGAGCTTATTGAGCTGTCCACTTGGCAACAAAAGCTATCCGCTGGTTCTAAACGTCTGTACAGGGACTCATTTATATACATCCTGTGCTCAAAATTATGAAAACTGGGATCACACAGTTCAGTTAGGGTCATCCACTCCACAGCGGATATATCTTGGGTGTGTTGCTCCACAAATTTTATGACCAACACTACACAGTCATGTCTATATCTCTCGGACCTGGTTGATGCTAGGACATAGTATGAAGTGAGGAATAATGTACAGCCTTCTCACATAGTCTAAAACCAAACTGGACCTCCATGGTCGAATCTTAATCTTCATTCATCATCAAAAGAGAATAAAACTTTGTTCATTATTCTGTGGCCTTCCATTCCCTATTCCCATCTCTCATGGTGACCTGACTGTCATGTCATGGTTCTGGTGAAATCCTATCAAATTCTTTGTTGTCAGCAGATTCGTGGGGTGGGGGGTACTGTCGCTGGATGGACATGGTGGTGGACCTCACTTCAGTGGGAATGTTTTTTTTTATATCTGGGTCCACGACTGATTATTGTCGTTAGTAGAGAGGGGGCGTGAGGTAGGTGTTGGGGGTTAACAGGGAGTGTCTTGCGTTTGTTGGGTTAGGTCAGGCAGAACTGAACACCATAGCACCACTGAAGTGACCCAGCAGCAGTGCAAGTTCTTCCCTCGGTATATGGCTCCTGATGGCCAACACTGATAGCTCTCTGTGGACTGCCAGTGCTGGGACGAACCTGGGTATGGCTGTGTAAAGGGAACATAAGAAAGGCCGGCGAGGGGATAGTGCCACTGGAGCAACGCAGATGTCAGAACAGCAATTTAAGAGTAATACCTGGTGTGTGTGTGTGTGTGTGTGTGTGTGCGTTAGAATTGCAAACACCTCTGGAAACCTGTCTTCCAGGACTTTCGCCCCCAGCTTTTTTCTGACACACTGACCCAGTTTTCGAAATCTCCACTCCTCTCCTTAATGTTTACTGAAGCACTAACCAAGCTGTTGTTTTATTTCCACTCTTCTCCTCAGTGTTTAATGACACACTGACCCTTCTTTTTTTTTTTTTTTTCTTTATAGATACATACAGATATTGCCTTTATCATTTGATGGCCGACAAAATACTATACATATCTTGCTTGGTCAGGTTATGAAGGCCTGTTGGATATTTGAAAGTTGACGATGTTTTACTTCTTTGTGTACAGTTTCTGCGTCTTATTTTTCTGATGTGTAACTGAAGCCGGTGGTGAGTGATACAGGCATTTGTGAAGAGATAGTCCAATAGAGGAGATTGCATGCACCCTTTTGGGGTGCCAATACTCATTTCAGTTCGGTTCAGTTACTCAAGGAGGCGTCACTGCGTTCGGGTAAATCCATGGGCAAATCCATACACGCTACGACACATCTGCTAAGCAGATGCCTGACCAGCAGAATAACCTTATTTATTTTCTTCTTATTTTTCCTCAGTGCCAATACTAAGGACAACTGTCATTCACTCTTACTGTGCGTGCTGTCATTTGAATAGTAGTCTAGGATCCAGTGGTTTAGAGAGAGAGGGGGGTATCCAAAGAGAAGAGTGCGTAAAAGAGTTTCTGTTGAAGTATTGCGTTGAAGGCCGCAAACTGAAGTCAAGAAACAGGATTTGGGTGATTTCATGAGCTGCAAAACAAAGTGGCGAGTAAGGGCAACAGCATCATCAACAAGAGCGATAGGCAAACTGGAAAGGATCAAGCCTACAACTGCCGATGGGACCTAACTTCTTTCTAGATTTTTTTTTTTTTTTTTTTTTTTCGTCCACGGTATTTCAGTTCTTCGTTAGGGTCTTCTGTGTCACAGCAGTGGTTATCATCAGCTTTCGGTTCTTTGAATAATTTAATTACTGGTAAAAAAAAAAATAACATGTAAGAAAGAACTCATAACAGTAGGTATTTTTGACTTACCTTCCGACTGGATTTCAGCTGAGCTGCTTGCCCTTAGCAAATCAACACTACTGACTGAGCGAGCTTGTTGCGGAACAGTTTGTCACAAGCAGCATGAGTGTGGCTGTTGGAACTGTGTGCAGCTGCTTGCGGGCTGCGATTTATATTCTGAACAGATTGAGGTCACACAAAGCGAGCACTTTCAGTGCACATCCTCGGTACATGAGTTAATGGTACTGGCGTCCTCTTAATTCGCCTCTGTGTGTTGTGTTGACTGATTTGCTGTTGGTCCGAAAGATTGTTATCAAGATAGTGCCTAAATCGATTTGTTGCAGGAAGCACACCTTTGTAAGTGTTCAAGAGAGCACCCTTAAAGCGGGTTTTCAGACAATATTTTCTTTCAGGATGTGTTTCTGTTCTCTCTCTCTCTCTCTCTCTCTCTCTCTCTCTCTCTCTCTCACTCTCATCATCGTCATAATTAGAAATGGTTATATATTCATGTATATGCAAGTGTAACGTTTGTATGTGTGAAGTGTCTGTTTCAGTATTTGCATTTGTCTTGCTGTGATATTATTTGGTCCTCTCTCTTCTTTAAAAAAATTCTTTCTTTTTATTTTCTTACTTACCGATTATTAGTATCATTACTGCATTTTTGTTTTGTTTTGTTTGCTTGTTTACATTTCTTTGTTCTGAGGGCCGGATGCAAAAAAGCATGTTCTTGTTTATCCCACTTCCCTCATTAGATATCATTCAAGTTCTCTCTCTCTCTCCCTCTCTGTCTGTCTGTCTCTCTCTCTTTCTCTCTCACGGTGTGTGTGTGTGCGTGCGCGCATGCGCGTGTCTGTGTGTGTGAAGGGTGCAGAGGCAGTGGGGTGCTGGGGGGAAGCCAGAAGGCCTGTGAAGGCAAGTACTTTGAGTGCGCACCGTCAGTGCTGCATGGCGGTTTGTTGATTCAGTCGATGACGAAATAGCGCGTTCTTTACGCAATTACTTGTGTGTGTGTGTTTTTTTTTACCACAGTTTATCTCTGTTACTCGGCCCGCCCCTCCCCTCCCGCCCCAACCACTCCCATTCTCTCTCTCTCTCTCACCCTCTCTGTCTGTATGCCTCACACTCTCTTTTATGACCCATCATATCTTTCGCGACCAGGGCATGTGTGTGAATTTCTGCACCATATGAGTGCAATGGCTTACACATGGGTATTCGCAATACTCTCTCTTCTACCGAGCTTTGTATAACAAGGGAAAACTTCGCGACGGGCCGCCCGCGAGCGAGGATCGCCGCTCGCGCGGTGCTGTTGGCTGAGTTTTATACGTCTTTCCACTTTGAGTGATAGAAGACCAAATAGAGAGAGAGAGAGAGAGAGAGAGAGAGAGAAGTTTTGAAGGTGGTATAGTAGTGGTGGTGGTGCACGCGCCACGCTTATACGTACGCGTGTATTTGCATGGCAGTGTAAACGTGTGTACTCCGTATGCTTAGGTTGTTGTGTGCATGTGCACGTGCGTGAAAATATGAACATGTGTGTGTGTGTGTGTGTGACTTCCATTCTCTTTCCTCCACAGTCTATGACTCTCTCTCTCTTTCTGTCTCTCTTTGATTTTGAGAAAGCTTCCGATTCTATAAGCAGGGGAATCCTTTGGTGTATCCTTTTAAAGATCGAAATGAATAGTAAACTGCGCGTGTATAATAACGTAAAAGTCAAGCCAATAAGTGCACTCAGTTGAATTGACTGAATCTGTTACAATTGTACTTATGTGTTGTCCTGTCTTGTTTTCCCATTTTGTACTTGAACTTGCTGTACCGATAATTTATTCAAAATGGAAAACATGGCGCAGTGTTTACATGCTCTTTTGAACTTTTTTACCCCCGGACTTTCTTTGGTTGACACCGTTTTATTATGTATATAAATTCATCATGAAAATTCAGAATAGATGGGGGAAAATGTGAGCATAAACAAGAACAGATGTATGTGATTATGCTGATATATATATGTATATATATGTATATATATATATATATAGTTCATTACACAATCAAACACATGAATCATTTTATGGTTTTTAGTGACAATATATAGTCACAAACATAAACACAGACACAGAAACATAAGCAAGCACACACACACACACACACACACACACACACACACACGTTTCATCTTTATGCTGAGCATACAGCTGCAGTCATTTCAAGCGCAAGTGCGTTACAGTATTGTCTTCTACGTCCGCTAACAACCTTTCTTTTCATCGCTGTATCTTCATGCCATAACACATCACATTACTGTTACAAAGACCTCTGTGATCGCTGTATCTTCATACTTTTACACATCTTTTGAACTCTTTTGTTTGATATTAGCCGATGATGTACCGCAGTTATCTGAAACTGGCATTGACTGGACCGCAAAAAGTTGTCATTAATTTTTTTTTTCTCTTGTAAATTTAAACAAAAGATGCACTGATGAGTGTTTTAGAAAGGGTGGTCACTAGACACCAAAAATAAAATGGACTGACCAAAAATGTAGAATTACTAGTCTTAAATGCATACAAATATCTAGGTGGACTATTTTCCATGAAAGCTTTTCCTCGGTATGCTAGTGAGTTGACCTGAATGCTGCGTCATGCATTGTGTGAAAGCTATGTGTTTTGAATACAAAACGGTGTATTTTATATTCAGATATCAGCCGAGGGGCAGCCTGTTGCGCAGTTTGGGGCTGAACTTTGGGACCTGGACGATGCTACACGCCAGTCATAGTGAGAACGGTCTTGGGTTGGCTCAGTTGGCTTATCTGTCATGTCTTATCCATTTTTTCTTTCTTTATTCCAGAAACATTCACAGTTGTGCCTCTTCGGAACTGTCACCGGCTGGTATGCCTAGATAAACCTTTTTCTGCTCCATCATCTGCACCTTTTCAGTGGCATTACGCCCACGCCTCTCAGTGAGCCACACTCACAGCCACACCCGGATTCATCTGCCACAAATTCAGCACAGGTAGTCAACAGGGAAGAATCGATGTTATGTCGTCAGGAAGCCACACACCAGAGTAGACCCTGCACCTCTGCTGTGTCGCCCCAGTGGTTTTCATCAGTGCCATTTCATCTTACCCAGGACACCACCTACTACGACTCCTAGTGACGACACTAACGCTTCGTTACGGAACCACACTGACTGAATATGATTCCCGTCAAAAGCGGTGCACGCCACTACGTCCCTCCAGCGACAGCCCTATGTGACTCTTCTGACACAGACGTGCTTGACAGGAACTCAGCCAAAGAATGGGATTGGAAAGGGATCCAAAACTAAAGTCACCATGAGAAATCTCAGCTATTTTTTCTGCCTTGATAATGAATGAGGAGGAGAAGGAAACCGCTGTGGATGTCCAGTTAGGTTGGGGACTACATGATCAGGACTGTACTGTATGTTTCTTCTCATGATATATCCCAGCGTCAAATAGGTCCGATAAATACAGACACCTGTGGTGATAGGAAATTTTAATAACGGTCCAAAAGACACATCTTTGGAGTGGGTGATCCTTGACTGTGTGGTACCCGTCTTCCCAATTGAGCCCGTACCACACTGAGATCTGTTATGAAGCTGGCCATTGGTCGAAAAAAAACAACCCCAAAACCCACGTCTTTTTCTGGGGCTGGAACCCGCGTTCTTCCAGCGTCAGTCTGTGACTCTTACCACTGACAGACGTCACCAGATGTCAACGCATCGAAGTCTATGCTTGATCAGTGTAGACATGTGGTCGTGTGTGGTGCCGTTATCCTCGAACTACTGTTATGTTAACTTGCAGACATAAATAATAACAGATCCCCGCCGTGAACCCTCAGTCGAGTGACGTACTAACGATAAATGATAAAATGCAGAATTATATAGCGCAGCACCCCCATCTCAGATGGGACTCACTGCGCTTTACAATAAAATATACAGATTCAAGACTAACTGACGTAAAATATGTACAAAGTCAAAACAGTCTCACATGACATTGCCTAAAATATACATATGTAAAACTAAATGACATATGTAACTATCACAGTCTCAAATCACACATGCAGAAATCACAGCCAAAAAAAAGTAAATCACATTCATCATTGTCAAAATAAATTTAAAAAAATATAAAATGAAAAATAATACAAGGGACCAGGCTTCATGAAATACACACTAACATCATCACAAATGCATACAAATCAACACAAAGAGCACATCCAACAATAAATCACAGCAAGCATATGCAGATGGAAAAAAAGGTTTCAGTGAGAAAAGTACAGTTGGAAAAGATATGTTTTGAGTGCTGTCTTGAATACGGGTGTTTGGGTGTAATGGAGGTGTGAGTGTAATGAATTCTACTGTTTAGGTGCAACAAAAGAAAAAGGAACGTTCACCATAAGTTTTTGTATGAATCTTCGGAATAGACAGTGTGCGCTTATCATTTGTAGGACGGAGTTGGCTGGATGGTGAACAGACAGAAAGTAGATCTGAAAGATAGGACAAGAATCAGTGAATAAATTGTGACAAAGGAATGAGAGTTTATATTGCATCCGTGCTTTAAGGGGAGCCAGTGAAGGGAAGCAGGTAGGGGAGTGATGGGTTGACGTTTCATAGCTTTGAGAGTGAGTCGTGCTGCAGAGTTTTGAACTTTTTGAAGTTTGTCAACACAGTGTTTGGGGTAGCCAGCAAGAAGAGCATTTCCATAATCAAATGTATATAAAACAAAAGAACAAACCAAAGTCTTCATGGTTTCTGTGGTTAGATATTGCCGAATGGAGCTGATTTGTCGGAGTGCTGCCCATGCTGACCTACAAATGTGGTGGATGTGTATGTCAAGTGTCATGTCATCTAATAGCATGTACCCTAAATTGCATACAGATATTGAGAAAGGTATGTCTGAGGTTCCTACCAGGATAAATGAAGGCCTAGGCAAGTCAGAAAATGAAAACTTTGTGTGAATGAGAAGTGCCTCTGTTTTATCATCTGTGATGCATGACTGTAAAGTCCGTATGGCCAGACCTAATTCTGAAGGGTGATGTGTTCTATAAAGGTGTGTGCCATCTGCGAAAGATTGATTGGAAACAAAGTGACTTTGGATGAGTGTATGAAGAGGTTTGGTGTAAATGATGAAGAGTATAGGACCTAAGACAGAACCCTGTGGAACTCCATACAAAACAGGTGCTGGTTGTGATAGTGATTATTGATAATGACTGTCTGGATGCGACTCGAAAAATAGCTTTTGACCACAAGAGAGCTAATTCTGAAACCCCATAGTGGTGATGAAGGATGTGCAACAAAAGTGTATGGTCTATAGTGTCAAACGCTTCACTGAGATATAACAAAGTAAGAACAGAAACATGATCTTGATCAAGTGCCAGGAGTATATCGTTTGTGACCTTGAGAAGCACAGTCTCTGTACTATGTGAGGGTCTGTATGCTGATTGGTTGGGTGACAGCAGGGAATGTGAGTTTAGGTATTCAAATAACTGACCCAGAACAACTTTTTCAATGACCTTAGACATAAAAAAGATCAGTTTGTATTTTGTATTTATTTTTATCACAACGTATTTCTCTGTGTGAAATTCGGGCTGCTCTCCCCAGGGAGAGCGCGTCACTACACTACAGCACCACCCATTTTTTGACTCACTTGGGTAAACAAAGTGAGTCTATGTTTTAACACGGTGTTCCGTTGTCTATGTGTGTGTGTGTGCGTGTGTGCGTGTGTGTGGCTGTGGTAAACTTTAAAATTGCCATTTTCTCTGCAAATACTTTGTCAGTTGACACCAAATTTGGCATAAAAATAGGAAGAATTCAGTTCTTTCCAGTCATCTTGTTTAAAACAATATTGCACCTCTGGGATGGGCACAAATTTTTTTTTTAAAAGAAGCCAAATTATATGCAAACTGAATTTACTGTTATATAATTTTTTCTTCTCTGAACTTAGCTTTGTGATCTGATATTCGACACAACAACAAGGGCAGTCATTTTTAACACTTTTTGTTCAAACAGGAACTTCTTTTGCTAACCATGGAAGTTATATTTATTTTGCATGTCTTTGGTGCAGATAGTAAAAAATGGAAATTAATCTGTAATTAATGCTAGGGGGCTTAATTTGCTTTAAACTGATCTTTCTCATCTTAAACATTACAATTTGAAATTATACTCAATACATAAAAGCTTGTATGTTTTACTCTCAGTGTACAGGGCTTTAACTATGTTCATTCACCCATGTGGTCTTTTTCGGAAAATACTAAAATCAATACGACGAGTGGACTTTATATATCTATTGGCTGAGCCCTGAAGGTCAGGGGCAAAAATCAGTTGCGTACACATATTTATACATATTCAAAGCGCGTGCTCATATTCTTCGGGAACGCGAACGACGCCATTTTGTTTCAAGTTGTTGACCTGCCCGTTCAATCCTATGTTCAATCGACAATACACGATAACATGTGATGGAAAGTTGGAGAAGGAGACCGTTAAATATTTATTCAGAGAAAGATTTGTGAACGCCTCATCACTTACTGGATTATGCCCCAAACTGCCATAAAAATATCCATAGAATCAGTCGGAATTCACAGTTAAAAATAATAAACCTTGAGAGTTAATACCCTTGAATTGATGAAACGCAAAAATTTCCAGTCTTTACTTTTCTCAAAATGAAGTCCTTTTCACTTCATACGTCGTTTAGAAGTACTTGTACTTGGCTCTACATGTTATTAGTTTAACAAAATACTAAATTTTCATATCAACTTTAAAACTATAAAACTAGAATGAACATAAAAGAGAAATTGAATCGACCGTGTCAACCGGGTGTAACTAAACTTGTACATCTATCTAGATCCAGAGAAAACGGTTAAATGTTGCTGTGTGATTGCAGCGAAAGCCACGTCTCCTTTACCGCGGACTTAAAAAGAAATTTAAATTGCATTTTTAATCATGCACTGTGATATCATTCACTGTGCTGTTCACTGGTAACATTTCCTGTGCAATAATTTCCTTGCTGTACTTGCTTAAAAAAAAAAAGTGCTCGCTCTGATCAGTGTTGTTTCCTGCACTGTGTCGTGTTGTGCTGTGATGTCCCGTGCTATGGCGTGCGGCAGTATCATTTTCTGTGCTGTGCTGTACTGTGCTGTATAATTTCCCGTGCTGTGTCGTGATGGCATAATTTACTGTGCTGTCGTGTGCTGTGATATCGTTAGATATGTGGTGATGTGATATCATTTCTTGTGCTGTGATATCGACCCTTTGCAGTACTGTGCTGTTCTGTGACGTTATTTCCTATCCAGGTCTGGGCTGTACTATTGTTTCCTATGCTATGGTGTGATATCGTTTCATGTGCTATGGTATTGTATCATTGGCGCACTATGATGTGATATCAGTCCAAGTGCTGTGATGTGATATCAGTCACTGTGCTGTATTGATATCAGTCCATGTGCTGTGATGTGATATGGCATCGTTTCTTGTGCAGTGGTGCTGTATCGTTTCCTATGATGTGATGTTTGTTTATCTGCTCACAATCCTCTTCATAATGGGCCAAGGTATAAAGTGAATAAGCCATCAGAGCCCGAGTCTCTCTCTCTCTCTCTCTCTCTCTCTCATCGAGACAGTGGCAGTCAATTCATTTCAATTCAGTTCAAAAGACTTTTACTGTTTGCTTCAAACAATTAGAAAATAAACATTTTTCGGGTCATTCAAATGCTCGTCAACAGATAACAAAGTGAAATGGAAACAAATGAATGAATAAACCTCCCCTAATTACCGTGCGCATGTAAATTATCATGTAAAAGAAAAACTTTCAGTAAGAAAACATCAAATTTTAAGACACAAGTGAAATATTTAAAAAGTATAACCCACACACCCTTCCTTGATCACAATGCACATTACAATTACCTCATAAAAGGAAAACATTCAGTAAGAAAACAAAGTCGAATGCTCATTTCTTGTGCTTTCATTAGTGTCAACATTTTGGGAAACAATAAATAAATCAAACTTTCTTTATTAAAAAAAAAGAGCAACAACAACAAAACATACCACATTGCATACAAACGTTAAAACAGGTAATACAAAACGATTGTATTGAACGAATACTTAAGTACTTACAGTCTCCAAAACAAGTACTGAAAGAATAAACCAGTCACGGAAATAAATAAACAATCTACCGCCTCAATTGTTAAGGACTGTGACTTTCAAACTAGGAGGCAAGATTGCACTGGCTCTTGGCACTGGCAGCCTTTGGGGCTAGTCGGCCTTTGGGAACCATCCAAACGCCAACTCTCCTAAAGCCCTCTTGGCCGAGAGAATGGGAATGTAATACACCATCCACTATGATCAGATTCTAACACAGATAGTCGGGACAGTAGTTGTCTCCTCTGCTATCCTGATGGTCTTAGTCGAACACGATTGGCTATCGTTTACAATACATTCTGGTCACTGCCCAACTCATGTATGGCTGTTGTGATGGTGTCAGTCCTAACATGCCTTTCAAAACTGGCAGATATCCCCCTTCTGCTGGCAGTCACAACGTGGTTTTTGTCATTTCAAAAAAGAACAATCGAATACAATTCTAGATAATCCATTGTGTATATAAAGTATTGTTTACAAACAATAAAATTGTTTATACAGAAAGGTTGGTACTCAAACGTGTGATGTAGGATACATTTACCATCAGCAGTCATTTCTTCAATTGCATAATACGGAAGAAACCATTGACACTAACCAGTCCAACTGATCAGTCACGCTTCTATCACCACAACTTTCAAGTCTGGGCACTGCACGGATTTTGTATGGCTGTGGGGTGTGTGTCAGTCCAAACACTCCTTCCAGAGGAGGCAGCTGTCCCTCTTCCGCTGGCAGGAAGCGGAAGTGCTGGATGAGAGTGGCCAGGTACAGGAACAGTTCCATCCGGGCCAGGGACTCCCCCAGACACACACGGCGACCTGTGAACAGTCAAAAGTGTAGCCCAGTAACTTCTGCGATTAAGTGAATCGGAAAGAAGCATCAGTGAATATTGTACGAAAATCCAAACTGTAACAAAAAAAAACAAAAAAAGATCGGGGATCGTATGATTAAACATGCAGATTCGGCTTTGTGACAAAAATGGCCAAGCAAAATTCACGAAGGTGTTGCTCCGAAAAGGTGTGACCCCCTTAATTTCAACCCCTAGACAATTAGATTTGTTTATACATCATTCCCCTAGATAAATAATGATTTATTATCTCAATAATGACCTGTTACACTTGAAAAAAAGAAAAGCCATGAAATAAAAAAAATGTCCATAATAGGTTATGCTAGCACTTTGTAACCTACCAGCAATACACAACAGTGCTGTTATGAATTAACAACATTTCTCATTTAATTATTGCTTCCTGTTACCTGTACCGAAGGGAGCGAACTCTTCTGGTTTTGTCAGTTTTCCATCAGGTCCGATGAATCTCTCAGGCCGGAAGTTCTCAGGATCTCCCCAGATTTCAGGATCCTCAAGGACACAGCCCAGGTAAGGAATAATGACTGCGTCCTTTGGAATTACGAATCCACGGACGTTGACGTCCTGTGAGGTAGCATGTAGGACAGACAGGGGTGCCAGGTCCCCTTTCCGCAGCACTTCACAGATGGTGGCCTCCAGGTACGTCAGCTTCGGTCTGTCACGCATGGTGGGCAGGCGGTGAAGTCCGATGACGTCAGAGATTTCCTCGAAGCACTTGTCTTGGACGTGGGGGTAGTGGAGAAAGAAGAGCATAGCCCACTGCAGAGCTGAAGACGTTGTTTCTGTCCCAGCCGCAAATAAGTCAGTCAAAAGAAACTTTAGGTTCGCCCCTAAAAATACACAAAAAACCAGAGACATTTTCGGTTTTATTGTGAGTGGAAACATTAATAGCACTAACGTACTGATTCTTATCAAGTGCCGTTATGAATTTGAGAGACATTTTCAGAAATATTTTCATGTTTTCTCCAACCTCAGTTTCCTGATATGTTTCAAATAAAATAGGACTGGTACGGTCATACGAAAAACTCTTTGGCCAAATAATGATTCAGTTCAAACAGACCCATTCTATTCATATCCTGGACCACATTTCTACTTCCAGCCGTCATGATCTAGTGGTTAGCATCACGGGCATATCACTAGAAGTCGGCCAGATCCATCAATGTCATTGGATGTTGGGTCCTAGATAGTTCCTACTCAGAGCTCAATGTCCCATTTGAAAATGAAGACCACACAACCGAGTGTCATCTACTCTGTAGGTAGTATCCTTCGTACGTTAAATCGGAACTACTGAATACAACCGAGGCGAATCAGCAGAGGGTACACAGACTGACGTGCATACGTCCTGTGTGCGGGAGGGGGCAGCAATTTCAATGACCATTGACATAAAATCAAAATACCATCCTAAATATGAAATAGTTTGTATCAACAGTAACACACACACACACACACACACACACACACAAAGAGATTCCATGTATGTGATCATCTTGAGATCGGCAGTTGATCAAATGTCTATTACTTTTTTTGTTGTTGTTGTATAATTCGTTGCTGCCATGGTGTGAACTTGGCCACGCTCTTAAAATTTTAATTAATAGTGATTTCACAGTTGTTAGAGAGCAGATTAACAACATTGTTATCATTTGGGCTTAAATTAGAAATACAGGCAGAGGGAGAATACAAAATCTGGAACACAAACCTTTCACAGTGGTATTCACATTCATTTGCTGTTTCTGCATCTGTGCCTGATGAAGGTAGCTGTAGATAAAATCGTTGTTTTCCACCATGTCCTCTTTTCGCTCTTCCAAGTTCTTTCCGTGGTCTTTTACATGCTGATCAGCGAAGTTATGCACAGACTCAGTGTTGGCCACAGCGGTCTTGACCTTAAAGGGGTCACCGGGTATATGACGCAAAACAGGCAGAAAATTCAAGACGGCTGTTCCTGTATACAGAAACAGTGATTGGTCAGGTCTTGTCAAGATTTGCTCAGTAGCATGGGAATAATGATCAACAATTTTGTACTTTGCTTACCCTTGAGACTGATAGATTGGCGCCCAAATACATACACATGTAACATACCAATGGTTCACTGCCCAAACTATCTAGTGTCGGTGACGTTTTGAGAAAGTCGCACCTGAATTTTGCAGAACACTACAACTTTGTGTCGTGGAAGCTATTTAGTTGAATTTTGCAAACGCAGCTTGGTATTTTTTCATTTTCATAATGTAACCTATGAAGGTCAAGTTGTGTTTCTTTTTCATCTAATTGTCCTTGATTTAACAAGAGTTAACATGAATACAACACGAGTTAAAAAGCTGGTCAGATCTGGCATCTGAAGGTGAGAGTGCCAGACCAGCCAATCATGACAGAGTCACTATCAGCATTCCACTTTTAAACCAGCATTTTTTCCCGGTCGGCAATTTTAGCAGGACAAAGAAACAATAAATGGTTAAGTATTGTGGATAGTTAGTGGATAGCATGCACTGAAAGGATTTCGCGGGAATTTATTGAAAAAGAAATGATTATGGCAGATCTTTATAAAATGTTATAAATCTTTTCTTTTCTCTCTCTCTCTCTCTTTTTTAATCAATCGAATTAATAAATAATCAATAGCCTACCTTTCAGAATGTCATGACTGGTTAACCTTTTTATCTGAAAAAATGAAAATTTACCGAATAGTTTTCGTAGTCAACCCTCAGTATGTGCTACCACAAAGTGTCGTTCACTTTTGTGTCAGTGCAGAGAGGAACATTGTGATCTAGAATATGGTTTGATTTATTTCATCTTATTGCTTCCGGTTGGCGTATTTCTTCTATGGTCATAACTATGGTCCAAATTTTGTGAAGAAAGAAATCAGTCAGATAATCATACTATATCGTACAGAGCACACATTTAGGAAATTATCCATAGATAATAACTGTAAACCTTTAGAACCTTTTTTCTTTTTTTTTTCTTTTTTTATCTCTCTCTCTCTTTGTTGCACACACAAACACACAACCTCACACACATACACGCACACACACACTCGGAAACACACACACACACACACACACACACACACACACACTGGCACACATACACACACAGACACGCACGCACGCATGCACGAACGTACACACACACTGCTTTGCTCGTGTCCCACAAAATTCAGGTGAACAAAAAATCAAACAAACACGAAGCAGAGAAACAGAACCCATGTGTATGTAAAAGAGGCACATCACAAACCTCCAATCAGCTTAAAGGTTTCATCCAGGATTTGGATATAACTGTTGAATTCGGCATCGCCATACTCAAAACGCTTTCCAAAAGCAATCGAACAGATGTTGTTGGAAATGCTGATCTGGGTCAGTCGGCCAAGACACACAGGCACCCCCTGGTGGTCCTTTATGGCCTGGATGTAGTGAGTGATCTCCTCTTGGATCTTCTCAGCCAGCACGTTCTTGCCCATGCCCATTGCACGGAGAATCTCCAGGCCTGTCTTGCGCTGTTCCTTCCACATGGGGCCTGATGAGCTGACAATGCCTATGAATATAATGAAAATTGATTTGGCATAAAAAAAAAATATCGTTTCCTCTATGTCTCTATCTATCTATCTATCTATCTATCCGTCTGTCTACATATCTCTCGGTCGATCAACCTCTCCCTCCGTCCACCATCCTCTCCTCCATCCTTCCCCAGACACAAATCGAATCATTTTAACTTTGATGGTGTCGACATCTGTGTCTTATTTGATCGATGATGTATGGTACTTCAAGTTGCAACGGGTTTTTTTGTTGTTTTTTTGTTTGTTTGTTTTTTGTTTTTTTTGTTGTTGTTTTTAAAAAGAGCTAAAACTAGCATTTGTGGCCAGTGTTCAAATGACCCAACTCTCGCCTGCATCGCTGGCCAAAATGAGGAGTTACCAACGGTCGCGGAATCAGAACATAATCATTTGAAAGAACAGAATATATATCACATCCCAATGTGTGCGTCTTGTGTGCATGTGTGTGTGAGTGCATGAGTGCGCATGTGAGTTTGAGAGACTGAATGAGTGACTGTGCGCGCGTGTGTCTGCGTGTACGTGTGCCGTGTGTGTGTGTGTGCATCCACATAATTAATATTGTACACCGCAACATAAAAAGGATACAAACAAATATAATTATCAATAAACTACAAAATCGAGGGAAGCTAACAGAAAAGAAAATCAAAAAAGAAAATGGAAAAAAATAGGAGGGGTGGGGGGTGGGGATTTGAACATTATATAAATGGATAACGTATAACAGTCGTGATAACAATACTCTCCCATGTTTCGACAAAGCGTCGTTTTGTCAGGACGTTTTCTAACGGAATTATCATGTATCATTTGAACAAAAACTCTCGTTAACCCGTCTAATGTATATGGTGGAGGAAGTAAATATTACTAAAACAGTATTCATATATTCACGGCATATCATGTTACCATACTTTACCCACTAAGGATAACGTTGACAGCAAATCACCCAAGTTTGTATACCTTTGGAGGTTAATGTTAATACAAATGTATATGGGTATGCACGGCAACATGTTTCAACCAAAATGTAAGTACATTATCGCTTTCCTTCCTTGTGCAGGTGTCATTCTTGTTTATGCATTCTGGAACAGCAAGCAAACTGTGATGGTTACCTCTACCCTTGTTGACCTCATCGATCATAAAAATGTGTGGACGATCAGAGAAGACGTCCGCGTGGGTGACAAGGGCTTCACGGATGGCGGAATAGCTGGCCAGCACCACCATCACCTTCTCTCCCATGTAGAGACTGAACACGTCCCCATACTGACGTCTCCATGTCCTGAACTGGGCCCGTGGGTCTTTTGGCATCAGATGCAGGTGTCCCAGCAGGGGCAGGGCGAGTCCAGGGCCAGGAGGGAGACCCGAGGGTCGTCGTGTGGACTTCCACCACAGCAGACACAGCAGCACCACCGCCCCCACCAACAGAGATGTGGGGTCGAAAAGTAACAGCGGCATGAAGATGGACGAATGTAAGAACAGCTGAAAAGGAAAATGATAAGTCATTTTGTACAATGTCCTCAAAGTGAGGGTATTGTGTGAAAGCATCTAAGGCTGTTGACGGCTGCCAGTTTTGCTGAAGAACTTGAAAAGCTTGTTAAGTCTTATTCCCAGCTGGAGACGAATGATCCAGTTAACATATTCAAAACGGAAACATAGTTATCACTTTGAAAATCACATCAATAGTCTTCGAGTGATAATTCCCATACGACTGACACTTCGTTAACCTGTTTCGGGGAGTCGCCGTCTCTTGTATATGGGAAAGTCATTTTTGCATGCGTTGGTTTATGACAAACAGGGAAAGCCGGAGAGGTGGCATGGTATCGAGCATCAGTTTTCCACTGGGCAACAAGAGCTGCCGCTGGTGCTTCACGTCCCTGCACAAGGACTCCGCTATAGAGGTCCTATAGAGGGCGCAATAGCCGACTTGCAAAGTGCAGGATTCCAATCCCACAAGTTTGCAAATTCTCAAGGCCTGACCAATGTATTAATTCTAAACGAAGGTCGGGCATCTGCTCCTTTAAAAAGAATTAACAACGGATGAGGTGTGGTGTATATGGATCAGTCTGCATGCTTTGACACCTCCTTGAAGCTGAAACTGCTCCTGTATGCCCTGCAATTTGCATGAGTTGAAAACATTGAACAGATTCTATCATTCTCTGCTCGTGTCTGTGCATGCATGTCCATGAAGATGGGGTGAAGGTTCAGAAAGAAGGCACAACCAGAAGAGGACACAGGAAGTAGTTCTCCATCTATTTCCTCTGCCACTTTTTTTAAAAACACATTTTTAGCATAACTGCAGATGCATCAAAACCTGATGTGGGATTTAAAAATAAAAAAAAATCTTCCAGGTTCATGTGCTATTCAAGTGACCAGTGATGTCATGATTTTTGCCTTGGAGACTTTGTGTGAGTGTGTGCATGTGAGAGAGAGTTGAGGGTTTGCACACACAATCGAAGAATATTCACACAGTGACTTGTCACTGATTGCTAGATTACTTTTAAATGACAACAATGAAATGGCTGCTTCAAACAATAAAACACTATCCATGAGTATGAACACTGTAAGAAAGGTTATTTTTGGATTGTCTGTCACCATTTGTGTCAAGTGGTCAAGCTGTAGTCAGTGTCAAAAACTATTCGATCCACTGGTGGTTTTCAGAGTCTTTCTCAATACTTTCTGTTTCTTCTCCACGTTCTGATCTTGACACACACTGTCCATAATCGTTTCATTTTGTAGTGGATTCTGATTTTATAGAAAAAAAAGGTGCAAGATGTGAAGAAATACATCTAATCACAAAAATATTGTGGACAAAGCCAACTATCAAAAAATGAGTGCCATGGTACAACTGAAACATTTTAGAAATGTTAGCTCTCCCCTATCCAGAAGATTAATTGCACTTTTGCTCACTCTTTCTTCGTTACTTTCTTTCACCCCAGTTTGGAAAGAGTTAAATTTTTCAAACATTGTCTTATCATGAAGGTACTCTTTTTTTCCCCCAGAAGAAACAACTTTTGTTTGATTTTTAATGATTGGACCTGCAACGTATCTTGTGACAGATTTTATTCCCTCTTTAGGAATGAAAATAGCCTGTATGGAGTCAGAAAAATAGCTGAGTAGAAGTCTGATGTAAGAAGAAAAATAGCTGAGTAGAAGTCTGATGTAAGGTGCTGGAGCACTTGCAGAACAATCCATGCTGATAACTGTGGTGATTTTGTTGTCTCTGTAAGGCTTGCCATATTTTTGTGGAAATCTGAATGACATTTCCCTCAGGCTCTCTCCTTGTCTGCATGAGAGATTTCCTTTTTAGCACATGACTGCTGCTCAGGAACATCAGTTTGGGAAAGTGAACATCACCTTGAAACAAAAGGTCATACTGTACTTGTACATTTTATGTTTAAATCAACAGTGCAAAAATTGATATGGTTTTCTCCACAAAACACAGGCACGCTGTTCCCTTTAAAAGAATAAACAATCTCAGTTACTGTTTTATTTCCTCCTGTTAACATGCATGCAAAATAATTTGGTCATTTAACCCTTCATATTCTCTTTTTTATCATCCCAGGTAAAACATGGCATCCTTCCACATACACAAATATAAAAAACAACAACAACAACAAAACAGAAGAAACATGATATAAGTTCATTGAAAAAATATCAGCTTAGGATAGACAATGATCCTGGTTCATCCTGGCATAACTCTCATTTTTAAAGCATATAATTAACAACAGATTGTGCACTTTTAACAAATGTTAAACCATTCCTTCTCATCCAAAACATTCTGCATACAAACATCAACAACCTGACTGATTTATGAAGAAGTTAATTTCCACTTTCTACCCCTCCTGATAACATTAACACCCACTGCTCACCCACACACCC
>NC_134878.1:23669201-23706701 GCF_041734735.1 Babylonia areolata
TACGTCCTTTGTGTACTGTAGTTTATGTATATTGATGGGTGAAATACCAAGTCTGAATTTTGTGTGTGCATCTTTTGTAACATTTTAGCATGTTATAGTCACAAGTATTTTTCCGTTTGGAGCGTTTGCTTAAAAGTACTGTACAATTCAAAGCGGTCTGTGGATTCAATAGTATCATGCCAAGTCTGTCTATGTTGATCACTCAGTGTTTGTTTGAATGTAAAGAGGAAACATCTTACATCACCAACATTCTGCTGTTGCCACACATCTCCAAATCCGTTGACACATAACAACTGCCTGATATGAAACGCCCACGTCTTTTTGCCCAGTTCTTGTAAATGGTTTAACATGTTCTAGGCCTTTCTGGGCAGTCTTTCCTCTGACATGCTGCACACTTTAAGCCAGAAGTGTATGCATCTTTCGGCTGCTAACACATGCACTTGATAGCGGCCAAGTTCTCCAAGTACCATACTGTTTGGTGTCTGCATTCCAACATTTAAGTACCTTTTACATACAAACATATGTATCTTTTCATTGACATCAAACTGTTGGTAGCCCCAAATTTCTGTGGCATATAGTAAAACAGGAACAACCTGCGTATCAAACATTTTAAAAAGACCTCCCTGGGTACTTCTCCTAGCTTCCAAAGACATCTGAGTAGTTGACTTGTTCTGATTTTGGCTTTTAGTAGCAAGCTCTTCCACAGCACGTCAGGGATAATTTGGTTGTAAAACGTAACCCTTAATACTTGCAGCTATTTACAACATTGATGTATGCATTACTGTATTTCCATTTTTCATTTACACCCAAGAACCCTCCTTTCCTGAATACAATGGTTTTCATTTTCTCAAGATGAAGTTCCGGGGAAAAGTTACCAGCATATTGTTTTAGCATGTTAATTTGATTTTGAAGACCAGCTGGACAGTAAGAAGTTAGAACTACATCATCAGCAAATAACAAGATCAAGATCGGGATTATCTCGGGTGTTAACTGTACACCATATGCGTGTCCATGTGTGCTGTGTGGCTTGTTCAGGATTAAAGAGGCTATGCCAGTCCTGAATAAAAGCTAATTTGTGTTTGCACATTTCTTCTGTCTTTGCTGCTGTGTGCACATGTCAAATGATCGGTATAAGGACAGGCCCGGCGCTTCGTTTTTGAGGAAGTGTCTGGGTTTGTTCCAATGCACCTTTTATTTTTCTGTGTGCTGGCTGAATCGGCAGCGTAAGCAGCACTGACTTGAAGTTGTATACCTTGTGAATGGAGAGAGTTACCACTCTTTACTATTTGTTAATCATGTACACCATATCGTCAATTCTGGGCAATTTCTATAGCCAGTTCGTTTATAAAAAAAAATGAGAATAATGTGGGAGATAGTACACAGCCTTGTCTCACCCTGTTTCACACTCGAAAAAATCAGTAAGACTGTCTGGGCACCTTATACATGATCTCACCCTGCGATACATGGTCTGCAACATCTTTAGCATTTTGCTTCCAACACCTCCTTTTCAAAGTACGTTGCACAGAATATTTCTACTGATTGTATAGAATGCCTTTCTAAAATTAACAAAACAAACACACAATTTCCCAGAACTTTTCAAGAGGTATCTTTGTACAATGGCATACAAAACAAAATGTTATCTGATGTAGAATTTATTATCATTATGAGACCAAAAAATACAGGAGTTGGGGTATGAAAACAGTTATAGACAACCTTTTAAAAATAGCATTGACAGTCTTTTATAACAAAAGCGACATTCTACATTGATTCCTAATTAATTAGACATACGGTTCGTGCAGCGTTGTACATCGTGGTCAGAACAGACAGACAGACAGACAGACACTCGTGTTATGGATAGGATGTGTCATGAAACAGGGCAGACGTATTTTCTTTCTTGGATAATACGATGCTTTGAGTCTTACCTTGATGTTTGTCGTGTAGTGTTGTGTGGTTTTGGTGTCCAGTTTTGTGCTGCGTTGTGCTGCAATATGATTTGATTTCCCGTGCTGTGCGCATGTGAATTATCATGTAAAAGGAAAACTTTCAGTAAGAAAACACATTTTCAGACACAAAAGAAAAAAAAAGAATACCCCGTACATCCTTCCTTGATCACAATGCACATTACAATCATCATATGAAAGGAAAACATTCAGCAAGAAAATATAAAGTCGATTATGCTGATTTCTCGCGTTTTCATTAGTTTCCACATTTTGGGAAACAATAAATACATCAATAAACTTTCTTAAAACAACAACAACAACAACAAAACAAAAAACACAAAAAAACAGCAACAGAACATACCTTAGTGTGTCCGAACAGAATTCTATGTTAGAAAATAAGAAATATTTTAATTCTTATGTAATTTTGTTTTCAGTGCAGTTGATATTTAATGTCAGTGTGTGCGTGTCTGTGAAGGAAGGGACATTTATATCTCTCTCTGTGTGTGTGTGTGTGTTCTATAAAAAGCATTTTGTTTTAATCCAACAATAAAACAGTTTCTACAGAAGGTGCTACTCAAAAGAGTGGTGTAGGCTACATTCACCATAAGTAGTCATTTCTTCAATTTTATCTTACCAAAGAAACCATTGATACTGACCATCCAACTGATTATTCACGCTTCTATCACCACAAATTTCAAGTTCTGGGCACTGCACGGATTCTGTATGGCTGTGGGGTGTGTGTCAGTCCGAACACTCCTTCCAGAGGCGGCAGCTGTCCCTCTTCCGCTGGCAGAAGGCGGAAGTGCTGGATGAGAGTGGCCAGGTACAGGAACAGTTCCATCCGGCCCAGGGACTCCCCCAGACACACACGGCGACCTGTGAACAGTCAAAAGTGTAGCCCAGTAATTTCAGCAATAAAGTGAATCAGAAAGAAGCATCAGTGAATATTGTACGAAAATCCAAATTGTAACAAATAATAAAAATTATTTATTACCACTTTAAAAAGATCGGGGATAGTTTGATTAAACATGCAGATTTGGCTTTGTGACAAAAATGGCCAAGCATAATTCACGAAGGTATTGCTCCTAAAAGGTATGAATTTGAACCCCGGCATAATTAGATTTGTTTACACATCATTCCTCTAGATAAATCATGGTTTATTATCTCGATAATGACCTATTACACTTCAGAAAATGCCATGGCATTAAAAGAATGTCCATAATAAGTTATGCTAACACTTTTTAACTTACCAGCAATACACAATAGTGCTGTTATGAATTAACAACATTTCTCATTTAATTATTGCTTCCTGTTACCTGTACTAAAGGGAACGAATTCTTCTGGTTTTGTCAGTTTTCCATCAGGTCCGATGAATCTCTCAGGCCGGAAGTTCTCAGGATCTCCCCAGATTTCAGGATCCTCAAGGACACAGCCCAGATAAGGAATAATGACCGCGTCCTTTGGGATGACGAATCCACGGAAGTTGACATCCTGTGAGGTAGCATGTAGGACAGACAGGGGTACCAGGTCCCCTTTCCGCAGCACTTCACAGATGGTGGCCTCCAAGTATATCATCTTCGGTCTGTCACTCATGGTGGGCAGGCGGTGAAGTCCGATGACGTCAGAGATTTCCTCGAAGCACTTGTCTTGGACGTGGGGGTAGTGGAGAAAGAAGAGCATGGCCCACAGCAGAGATGAAGACGTTGTTTCTGTCCCAGCCGCAAATAAGTCAGTCAGAACATACTTTAGGTTCTCGCCTAAAAAAACAGAGAAACGATCGGTTTTATTGTGAGTGGAAACATTAATAGCACTAGCGTACTGATTCTTATTAACTGTCGTTATGAATTAGAGAGACATTTTCAGAAATGTTTTCATGTTTTCTTCAACCTCTGGTTTCTCAATATGTTTCAAATAAATCAGGACTGGTACTGTCATAAGAAAGATTCTTTGGCCAATCAATGAATCAGACAGACCCATTCTATTCATATCACAGACACATTTCTACTTCCAGCCGTCAAGATCCAGTGGTTAGCGTCATGCACTGATGACAAGGAGGCAGCAATTTCAAGGACCATTGATGTAAAATCAAAATACCATCCCGAATATGAAATGTTGTGTATCAATAGTATCACACACACACATACACATAATGTCGCGCACGCGCACACACACACATTCCATATATGAAATAATCTAGATCAGCAGTTGATCAATTGTCTTCTATATTATTCATTGCTTCCATGATGTAAAGTTAGCCACGCTTTAATAGTGGTTTCACAGTTGTTGGTGAGCAGACTGACAACATTGTTATCATTTGGGCTTAAATTAGAAATACAGGCAGAGGGAGAATACAAAATCTGGAACACAAACCTTTCACAGTGGTATTCACATTCATTTGCTGTTTCTGCATCTGTGCCTGATGAAGGTAGCTGTAGATGAAATCGTTGTTTTCCACCATGTCCTCTGTTCGCTCTTCCAAGTTCTTTCGGTGGTTTTCTACATGCTGATCAGCGAAGTTACGCACAGAGTCAATGTTGGCCACAGCAGTCTTGACCTTAATGGGGTCACCGGGTATATGGCGCAACACAGGCAGAAAATTCAAGACAGCTGTTCCTGTATCAAACAGTGATTAGTCAGGTCTTGTAAAGATTTGCTCAATAGCATGGAAATAATGATAAACAATTTTGTACTTTGTTTGCCATTGAGACTGATAGATAGGAGTCCAAATACATAGAAATATAGTACATCAAGCGTTCACTGCTAAAACTGACTATATCTAGTGTTGGACACGTTTTGAGAAAAACACAACTGAATTTTGCAGAACACTATAACTTTGTGTCGTGGAAGCTATTTAGTTGAATTTTGTAAAAGCAGCTTGGTATTTTTTTCATTTTCATAATCTAACCTATGAAGGTCAAGTTGTGTTTCTTTTTACAAGAATACGAGTTAAAAAGCTGGTCAGATCTGGTATTCCTGTGAAGTGCCAGTAGCATAAGAAGGTGGGAGTGCCAGACCTGCCAATTATGACAGACCCACTATCAGCATTCCACTTTTAATCAAAACGGCATTTTTTTCCCCGGTCGGCAATTTTAGCAGGACAAAGAAACAATAAATGAATCAATATTGTGGGTCAGTAAGTGGATAGCCTGCAGTCAAAGGATTTCTTCTTTGGTCATCACTATGGTCAAAATTCTGTTAGGAAAAAAAAATTAAGAAAGAAAAAGAAAAGATAATCACACTTTCTCGTACAGAGCATACTTTCAATCTGAGGATCCCAGGTTCAAATTTTGGTGACGGCGCCTGGTGGGTAAAGGGTGGAGATTTTTCTGATTTCCCAGGTCAACATATGTGCAGACCTGCTAGTGCCTGAACCCCCTTCGTTTGTATACGCACGCAAAAGATTAAATACACACGTTAAAGAGCCTGTAATCCATGTCACCGTTCGGTAGGTTATGGAAACAAAAACATACCCTGCATGCACACCCCCGAAAACAGAGTATGGCTGCCTACATGGCTGCGTAAATAAACAAAAATGGTCATACATGTCAAATGTTACATGTCTAAGTGTGTATGTGTGCGTGCCTGAAATCTGATTGAACGACACAGGAAACGAATGATGAGCGCTCAGTGGCAGCCGTCAGTCGGCCCTACCCAGGTAGGTAGCCTGTTGTTCAAATGACCCCGTATTTGCAAAGCGCTTAGAGCTTGGTCTCTGACCGAGGATAGGCGCTATATAAGCATCCAAATCAATCAATCAACCAAATTATCCATAGGTGATAATTGTAAACCTTTACAACCCTCTTTAATCTCTCTCTCTCTGACACACACACACACACACAATCACACACACTTGCACACAATCACACACTCGCACACATACACACACATGCACACACGAACGTATGCGCGCGCACACACACAAACGGCTTTGCTTGTGTCTCACAGTTGAACAAAAAAACAAACACGAAGTAAAAACAGGGAAATAGAACCCATTTGCATGTAAAAGAGGCATATCACAAACCTCCAAGCAGCTTAAAGGTTTCATCCAGGATTTGGATATAATTGTTGAATTCGGCATCGCCATACTCAAAACGCTTTCCAAAACCAATCGAACAGATGTTGTTGGAAATGCTGATCTGGGTCAGTCGGCAAAGACACACAG
This sequence comes from Babylonia areolata, assembly GCF_041734735.1. Classification (NCBI taxonomy): domain Eukaryota; kingdom Metazoa; phylum Mollusca; class Gastropoda; order Neogastropoda; family Buccinidae; genus Babylonia; species Babylonia areolata. The sequence continues at coordinate 23,675,304 of NC_134878.1, forward strand.
GCGCCCCCTGGTGGTCCTTTATGGCCTGGATATAGTGAGTGATCTCCTCTTGGATCTTCTCAGCCAGCACGTTCTTGCCCATGCCCATTGCACGGAGAATCTCCAGGCCTGTCTTGCGCTGTTCCTTCCACATGGGGCCTGATGAGCTGACAATTCCTGTGAATATAGTGAAAATTGATTTGGTATAAAAAAAATATATCGTTCTCTCTCTGTCTCTATCTATCCATCTGTCTGTCTGTCTATCCATCAATCTCTCCCTCTGCCCCCCCCCCCCCCCCCCCCTCTCCTCCATCCCTCCCCAGACACAAATCAAATCATTCTAACTTTAATGATGTCGACATCTGTGTCTTATTTATGATATATTGTACATGACTAACGCCTTTTTTTGTTTGAAAATTACTTTTTTACAGGGCGAAAACTAGCATTTGTCGCTGGCTTCAACAGGGACCGTGTGTGTGGAAGCAAGGTAACGTGAAGAATGAACGTTTGTGGTGCCGTTAACATCGAACATTGCCGTTATCCTCGAAAAAAACGTTGAACTGCACGAATCGTATGTCTAATTAATGAGGAATGAATATAGTACTGACCAGTATGTCTTTTTGTTATCAAAACTGATATAAACACGACAAAACAGAGCGAGATAATTATGTGAATTAAACAAAATAAAACCTCAGTCGATACTTCGAAAAGCACTCCCCAGCTGGCACCGCATTCCCCCAGCTAGTACCGCGTCACTAGGCGGGAAATTTGATTTAATTACTTATCTATTTATTTGTTTGTTTATGCATCTTATTTTACTTCATTTTATGTTATTGTATTTTCCCTCAGGGCCTGAACTGATATGAACTTTCCTGTCTGAGCGCAGAACGCCTAAATTTACTTTACACTGATCTTCCCTTGAATAGCCTGGATCTCGCCGCTCGGTGTGATGGAAAGGATGATAATCTGCACTGTCGCCTCCATGTGGAATGTTTTAGAACGAGTGCTGACGACAAAGACTATTGCATCGGCACTTTACGTCACTCGGCTGGGGGTTGAGCGGAGGTCCGTTATTATTTCTTTCTGCGAGTAAAGATAACAGCAGTTCGAATATGATACGGTACCGCAAACGTTGAATCAAGAGACTAGTTCAGAACAACTAAAGCTACGGTTGTGTTGTCACTGACAGAGGAATGAAATGAGAATTAATTTTGAAATTATTGTCAAGTAGTTTTCTGTATCAAAATAAAAATTATTAATGTTTGTGCAATCAGCAGAATTGAACGAATTAAACAGAAACTCACGACAACAAAAAAAAGTTCATTTGAGACTTCGAACATAATGAGCACTTCGATCTTTACCGGGAGATCTGTATCTGTATCTGTATTTCTTTTTATCACAACATATTTCTGTGTGTGAAATTAGGGCTGCTCTCCCCAAGGAGAGCGCGTCGCTCTAATACAGCGCCACCCTTTTTTTTGTATTTTTTCCTGCGTGCATTTTTTCTACAGAATTTTGCCAGGAACAACCCTTTTGTTACCGTGGGTTCTTTTATGTGCGCTAAGTGCATGCTGCACACGGGACCTCGGTTTATCGTCTCATCCGAATGACTAGCGTCCAGACCACCACTCAAGGTCTAGTGGAGGGGGAGAAAATATCGGCGGCTGAGCCGTGATTCGAACCAGCGCGCTCAGATTCTCTCGCTTCCTATGCGGACGCGTTACCTCTAGACCATCACTCCACACACATGGCTTGATCAGAATCTCAGCCCATCTCTTTCTGCAGTGGCGGAGTAAGTCATTGGCTGATTATTTATCATTTATCAGTGTAATATGGAGAGTCATCACCCTTCCGAACGTCGCTCAGGAAGTCGATCCCTGCAACTTCTTTGACGAAGAAAGTGAACAGATCTTGCTTTCTGCAGTGGACATCACTTGGCTTTTATACATTTGATAATACATCTTTCGTCTTGGATATACAAACTGGTGAACCTTTGCAGTTTGCCTTTCACCATTCGATGATAGAATCGGGGGTGGGGGAGGGGGCGGATGTATTTGAACATTATATAAATGGATAACGTATAACAGTCGTGATAACAGTACTCTCCCATTTTTCGGCAAAGCTTCGTTTTGTCAGGACGTTTTCTAACGGAATTATCATGTATCATTTGAACGAAAACTCATTTGCCCGTCTCATGTGTATCGTGGAGGAAGTAAATATTACTAATAACATTTTTAATATATTCACGGCATATCATGTTACCATACTTTACCCACAAAGGATAACGTTGACGGCAAATCACCAAAGTTTGTATACTTTTGGAGATTAATGTTAAAACAAATGTGTAAGGGTATGCACGGCAGCATGTTTCAGCCAGAATGTAAGTACATTACAGTTTTTCCATCCTTGTGTAGGTGTCATTCTCGTTAACCCTTTCACCGCCAAGCTTGCATTTACGCACAGGCGTGGTAGAGGACCCATGACACTGAAAGGTGACCATTCATTGGTCTGTTATCTGTGAACCTACTGCTCTTATGTTCAGTGGTAGGATAGGCCATATTTTCTATACATCGCAGAGGGAATCCCCACCTATTCTTAGCCACTGTCTTTTCTGTGTTTATACCACAAGGGAATTTTGTACTCTAATTTGACTGGCAGTGAAAGGGTCAATAGCAAACGACGGGCGCAATAGCCGAATGGTTAAAGCGTTGGACTTTCAATCTGAGGGTCCCGGGTTCGAATGTCGGTAACAGTGCCTGGTGGGTAAAGGGTGGAGATTTTTCCGATCTCCCAAGTCAACATAATTATGTGCAGACCTGCGAGAGCCTGAACCACCTTCGTTTGTATACACAAGCAGAAGATCATATTCGCTTGTTAAAGATCCGTAGTCCATGTCAGCGTTCAGTGGGTGATGGAAACAAGAACATACCCAGCATGCACCACGCCAAAAACGGAGTATGGCTGCTTACACGGCGGGTAAAAACGGTCATACACGTAAAATCCCACTCGTGTGCATAGAGTGAACGCGGGAGTTGCAGCCCACGACCGAAGAAGAAGAAAGAACAGCAAGCAAGCAAACTGTGATGATTACCGTTACTCTTCGTGAGCTCATCGAATATAAAAGTGTGTGGACGATGAGAGAAGACGTCAGCGTGGGCGACGAGGGCTTCACGGATGGCTGAATAGCTGGCCAGCACCACCACCATCTTGCCTCCCATGTAGAGACTGAACACGTCCCCGTACTGACGTCTCCATGACAAGAACTGGGCTCGTGGGTCTTTTGGCATCAGATGCAGGTGTCCCAGCAGGGGCAGGGCGGGTCCAGGGCCTGGAGGGAGACCCGGGGGTCGTCGTGTGGACTTCCACCACAGCAGACACAGCAGCACCACCGCCCCCACCAGCAGAGATGTGGGGTCGAGAGATAACAGCGGCATGGAGATGGACGATCGTAAGAAAAACTGAAAAGGAAAATGATAAGTCATTTTGTATAATGTCCTCAGTGAGGGTATTGTGTGAAAGCATCTAAGTCTGTTGACGGCTGCCAGGTTTGGTGAAGAACTTGAAAAGCTCGTAAAGCCTTAATCCCAGCTGAAGACGAATGATCCAGTTAACATATTCAAAACGGAAACATAATTATCACTTTGAGAATCACATCAATAGTCTTCGGGTGATAATTCCCATACGACTGACACTTCGTTAACCTGTTTCGGGGAGTCGCCGTCTCTTGTATATGGGAAAGTCATTTTTGCATGCGTTGGTTTATGACAAACAGGGAAAGCCGGAGAGGTGGCATGGTATCGAGCATCAGTTTTCCACTGGGCAACAAGAGCTGCCGCTGGTGCTTCACGTCCCTGCACAAGGACTTCGCTATAGAGGTCCTGTAGAGGGCGCAATAGCCGACTTGCAAAGTGCAGGATTCCAATCCCACAAGTTTGCAAATTCTCAAGGCCTGACCAGTGTATTAATTCGAAACGATGGTCGGGCATCTGCTCCTTTAAAAAGAATTAACAACGGATGAGGTGTGGTGTATATGGATCAGTCTGCATGCTCTGACACCTCCTTGAAGCTCAAACTGCTCCTGTATGCCCTGCAATTTGCATAAGTTGAAAACATTGAACAGTTCCTATCATTTTGTGCTTGTGTCTGTGCATGCATGTCTATGAAGATGGGGTGAAGGTTCAGAAAGAAAACACAACCAGAAGAGGACACAGGAAGTAGTTCTACATCCATTTCCTCTGCTACTTAAAAAACAACAACAAAACAACAACACATTTTTAACATAAAATGCAGGTGTATCAAAACCTGATGTGGGATTTTAAAAAAAACCAAACTCTTACAAGTTTATGTGTTATTTAAGTGACCGATGATGTCATGATTTTTGCCTTGGAGACTTTGTGTGAGTGTGTGCATCTGAGAGAGAGCTTGCTGTTTACATTGTTGAAGGTTTACACACACAATCGAGGAACATTCACAAAGTGAATCGTCATTGATTGTTAGATTACTTTTAGTTGACAACAATGAAATGGCTGCTTCAAACAGTAAAACACAGTCCATGAATGTGAAAGGTTATTTTTGGATTGTCTGTCACCAGTTGTGTCAAGTGGTCGAGCTGATAACTGGGGCGATTTTGTTGTCTCTGTAAGGCTTGCCATATTTTTGTGGAAATCTGAATGACATTTCCCTCAGGCTCTCTCCTTGTCTGCATGAGAGATTTTCCTTTTAGCACAAGACAGCTTCTCAGGAACATCAGTTTGGGAAAGTGAAAATCACCTTGAAACAAAAGGTCTTATGTGCAAAAATTGATACAGACACGCTGTTCCCTTTAAAAGAATAAACAATCTCAATTACTGTTTTATCTCCTCCTGTTAACATGCATGCAAAATGATTTGGCCAATTTAATCATTAATATCCTCTTTTCATCACCCCAGATGAAACATGGTATCTTTCCACTCACAGAAATATTCAACAACAACAAAATGAAGAAATATACTTTAAGCTCATTGAAAAAAAAAAATCAACTTAGGACAGAATAGAATAGAATGTCTTTATTACCAAGTGTACCAGGGTCACAAGGAATATTGGGGTGGGGGTGGGGAGGGGGGGGGGGGAGGGTAGTATATAACAAGGTGCATAAATCGAAAATCATACGCAAACACAGATACATTAGAAATTAGGATATATTCAAGTGCATATCAAAATAAAAACATGTGCACACTCACACATGCACGCACTGCACACACACACGCATGCACGCACGCACACACACACACACACACACTCGCTTTTTCTCTCTCTCTCAATTATTATTCTTGCCCAGAGGGCCGGATGTAAACAAATACTTTGTGCTTACTCCTTTACCCTCGTAAAATAAAATTTCGTTCGTTCGTTTGTTCTCTCTCTCTCTCACTCACACACACACACACACACACACACACACGTTTGAACAGAAGCCGCATATTACATGTGGATGGGGCTGATGACTAGATGTTCAGGTTGATGGTTGTTGATTGCACAATTCTAAAAATACATACTGGGTTTGTTCGAAAGACAGGACATTGACTGCTTTGGGGAAAAATCTATTGGCGAAGCGACTGGTTCTCGTCCTTATACTTCTGTACTGTCGACAAGAGGGGAGCATCTCGAAAATCCCAAAAACTGGATGTGATTCGTCCTGGCTAATTGATTTTGCTTTTTGAGTAGCCGCTTATAATATATGTCTTCTAGAGAAGGTAGATCAGCCCCGGTAATCTTGGTGGCAGTTTTTACGATTCTGTTAAGGGTTGCAACTTCTGCTTTGGAAATGTTTCCGCACCAAACAGTAATAGCGAAGGTTAGCACACTTTCAATGACTGCTCGGCAGAAATCAACCACGATTTCCTGTTTAATTCCGATCTTTGTAGGCGCCAAAGAAAGTACAGACGCTGTTGTGCTTTCTTAACAATTTCTTTGGGTATTTTTCTCCCATTTCAAATTGTTGGAAATGACCAGTCCGAGAAATTTAAATTCGCTGATGATCTCTACTTGCTTGTCTTTAATGACAAGTGGTAAGGGGTCAGAAGTGGTCTTCATGAAATCTAAAACTAATTCTTTTGTTTTTGATAGGTTGAGTTCTAAGTTGTTTTGATCAGACCAGATGACAAATTCCAGTACTTCTTCCCTATATTTTGACTCATCACTGTTCGTAATCAGCCCTTCTAGAGTAGTATCATCGGCAAACTTGACCATGGTGTTACATTCATTTTGAGTTGCACAGTCATGTGTGAATAGTGAGTACAACAGTGGGGATAGAACACATCCCCGTGGGGTGCCTATGTTGAGAATGCATGTGGAGGAGTAAGGTCACCAACTTTAACAACTTGCGGTCTGCATCTTAGAAAATTTAGGATCCATGCACAAATTGATTCAGGCAGCGAGAGGTCTTTCAGTTTAAAATATAGTTTAGATGGTACTATTGTGTTGAACGCAAAGCTGTAGTCAATGAAAAGGATCCTGGCATAGCTGTTAAAATTTTCGAGATGTCTGAGGACGTGGTAGAGACCTATGCTAATGGCATCTTCAGCTGATCTGTTAGCTCTATAGGCGAACTGAAAGGGATCAAAAGATGGAGGAATGCAGGTTTTTAGGAATTATAGAATCCAGCCTTCAAATGTTTTCCTGACGACTGATGGCGATGGGACGGTAATCATTAAGACAACTAGGCTGTGCTTTTTTGGAACGAGAATGATTGTTGATTTCTTAAAGCAGTGTGGCACCACACAAGACTGAAGGGACATGTTAAATATGTCAGTGAAGACACTAGATAGTTGGACTGCACACTTCCTCTCAAGGCCTGGTGAGATGTTGTCAGGGCCTGGGGCTTTTCTCATTTTCAAACGACTGAAGTGGCGTCTGACTTCATTCTCTTGGCCTGTGAAAGGGGGAGTGGGGGTGATTTTGGGTGCAGCCACGTCAGGAGTAGACAATGGTTTGTCGAATCTGGAGTAGAATGTGTTGAGTTTGTCTATTGGGGGCGGATGGACTATGATCATAAGTTAATATAGTTTATGTTTCATCTTCCAGTTTGCATTTGAAAAACATACCATAACAGGAATCAAGATTCAGTTTTTGTATTTCTCAAACAGTCCCCTCCTCCCTGAATGTGCAGACACACATTATTTCTTTTGATATTTAACTATAAAATATTCTGCCCTTTACCTCTCATTTTCAAGGCCTACAGTTCCCCGTGACATATGCAGACACAGACTGTCAGAAAACAACAACAACGTAGAGGTGGCATGGTTTACTCATATTTTTATTTCAAATACATTTATACAAGAACAAACACATTTATGTTCAGCGCAAAAATATCTAAATAAAAAAATCAACCCATAACTGCTAGTAGTTCATTTATGCCACCAGTTATCACTGAGAAATAGAAAGAAAATAATACTGAAGATAAAAGGAATTATTTGTGAATAAATATCAGTGATTGACTAATTGAACTTTTTTTTTTAATGTCAAAGGAACTGAGCAATCTATGAAAATCAAAGTAAAAAGCCAAGAGCCAATTATACAGTGTGTGGGCATAATTTGCTTCTTTTTTTTTAAGCATGTGATTAACAACAACAGATTGTGCACTTTGAACAAATGTCAACCACTCATACTCATCCAAAACTCCACTCTGCATACAAACATCAACAATCTGATGATTTATGAGGTAGCTGATTTCCACTTTCTACCCCTTCTGATAGAATTAACACCAACCGCTCACCCACAAACCCTTTTCACATCACACAACTGAATGTCTCTGCTTACATTGTAAACTAAAGACAATATTCTGCAAATCTGAAGGCTGGCAAGGATCTTCTTTTATTGTTGTACACACATCTTGAAGTAACTGCACAATAACCTGTGGAAAAAACAACAACAACTAGGAACACACAATTGAAAACATGCACTGTCATTGAAAGCTTTCTCCAACACCAAGCATACCTTCTCCCCATATCATAACCCCCTCTTACTCTTAAAAGTCAGATGACAGGAGAGTTTACTTGCATATGTTTACCTCTACTGCTGGGCTGATCAGTATGAAGAGAGAGATAAAGCAAATGGTCTTGTCATCACCAAATCACTATCACTATAGTTATCCATGTTACTATATAGTATAGAAGAATTACACTTTAGTCAGATTATTATTCTTAGCATATTAATCAGACAAAAGGCACAATATCCCCTCTTATTTTCGGTAAGTTGCACACACTTAGTTTTTTGGGTTTTTTTGTTTTTTTGTTGTTGTTTTTTTATAATACCGGCGAGATACAACAATGAGCCATTAATGTGAGTAAAACAAAAATCTGTAAAACACATTTAAACTCAGTGCAGCACTTTTACACACACACACACACACACACACATATATATATATATACCTATATCTATCTATCTCTCTCTATATATATGAAAATGATTTTCAACTATAATCAAGTGTTATTTCCGCTACAGTTGTCTAACACTTTAAACTTACATGTCTGTGTGTATGTCTGTGTATGTACTTTACAGTTAGAAGTCTGTGGTGTGTAAGTGAGTGCGTGCGTGCGTGCGAGTGTGTGAGCGTGTGTGTGTGTTGTACACTCCCCCACACACCTACAAAATGCACAACACACATTTAAGTGTAACAATTGATCACCATTTTAGATCAATTCATGGAACAAAGTACTAATTTCATTGGCATGACTTAAGGCTAGCTAATATTTACATCAATCATATATCAAATTATGAACAGTTATAGTGAATTAGAAATATCACAAAAGATACTCTTTCGATTGAAGCAGTGTATTTTCAACTGTGTGGAAGCTGAATGAAATATTTATATGGGCTAAAAAGCAAATGTTAGGTTCAACTTTCAAATACAAAAGCTCCACTGGCACAGGCCTACTTTACTAAGATTTTGTGAAACTTTTAGGATGGTTTAAATTCCAGTAAGTTTCAGTATGTTTGCATGTGTGTGTATGTTTGTCGCTTTGTGTGCATATACTTAGCATCTGTGTGTGTTTGTGCGTGCGTGCCGTGCGTGCCTGGGTGGGTGCATGTGTGTGTGTGTGTGTGTGTGTGTGTGTGTGTGTGTGTGTGAGAGAGAGAGAGAGAGTTAGTGGTTATTCATGCAATATATTACATGTAGGCAATAACCGCTACTGCTTACACAATTACTTTTCTGAAGTTGACAGCTAGGAGTAGACTCTACATGATATTTGTAAAGGTTTGACATCGATAAGCTTGTCAAATTCAAGTTGAACTAGCCGTTTTAGAAAATAAATTACTTTGCGGGACATTTAACTCACCTGGTAACTCAGGTGATCGATCGACAACCTCCTTGTTGCTAGGCACTGAAGTCACTGTGGAGTGATGGCCTAGAGGTAATGCGTCCGCCTAGGAAGCGAGAGAATCTGAGCGCGCTGGTTCGAATCACGGCTCAGCCGACGATATTTTCTCCCCCTCCACTAGACCTTGAGTGGTGGTCTGGACGCAAGTCATTCGGATGAGACAATAAACCGAGGTCCCGTGTGCAGCATGCACTTAGCGCACGTAAAAAAAAACAAAACCCATGGCAACAAAAGGGTTGTTCCTGGCAAAATTTTGTAGAAAAATCCACTTCAATAGGAAAAACAAATAAAAATGTACGCAAGAAAAAATACCAAAAAATGCGTGGCGCTGCAGTGTAGCGACGCGCTCTCCCTGGGGAGAGCAGCCCGAATTTCACACAGAGAAATCTGTTGTGATAAAAAGAAATACAAATACCACTGTCAGTTTTCTGTCAAAATGCTTCGAAACATACACAGTATATTGTGACGTCTTAATTAAGACGACCGTCAATGAGATGTTAGTGTCTGTGATCAATATCAGCGTTTGGTGGTTGATGGAAAACAATCACAACCGCTTTGCACCAACCATCGACACAGAACGCAGCAGACAAAGCACTGAAGTGGAAGGGTCACAGGGCAAAAACGGCCACAGTTTTTCTTCAGGGATCTCTTGTCACAGCAGTGGTTATAAAACCATAAGTAAAAAAAAAAAGTAAATAAAAACCATGCAAGCAAGAACATATAACAGTAGGTATATTTTACATACCTTCCAACCGGATTTGAACTGAGCTGCTTGCCCCTTGCAAGTCAACACTGTCGACTGTTTGTCGAAAGCAGCGCGAGTGTGGCAGTACTGTGTTTCAACAGAGGCTGACGGGCTGGGCTTTTATTCCGAGCGGGTCAAGTTGTGGCCACACAAGCAAGTACTTTCAGTGCACATCCTCGGTACAGGCGGTCTTATCGGTACTGACGTTCTCTTAAAAGGTAGCCTTGTGCTGAGTTCATTACCTTTGCAACTGAAGGTCAGAGTTGAGGGTCGAGCCTTGTTGTCTGTGAGGCGTACTGTAAAATGTTGCATGTACGTCGTGTATCTGTGTGTGTGTGTGTGTGTGTGTGTGTGTGTGTGTGTGTGTGTGTCTGTTCTTGTTTTATTCTATCATTTGCCTCCCATTTCTACGTATCTTTCACTTTAATATACTTCAAGATATTTACTTACTTTCTTCAAAGAAACGTTTGATAATAATTTGATTTCTTTTATGTTAATGTTTTAGACAAACCTAGGGAAGGCTTTAAAGGTCTGACCAGCAGCGTGTTGGGTTTATGTGAAAATATCTTCTTTTTTAACAGCAGGAATTATGCCGTGTGTGCCTGGTGCAGCTGTCTCGATTTGTTGCAGCGGCTTCGAAAGTTTTCAAGAGAGCACGTACCCTTCAAAGCCGGGTTTTCTATCAATTCTTTTTCTGGGGCAAATGTTTATGGTATATGTTCTCTCTCTCTCTCTCTCTCTCTCTCTCTCTCTCTCTCTCTCTTTCGCGCTCTCTCTTTTGCTCTCCCTCTCTCTCATGGTGTGTGTGTGTGTGTGGGTGTGTGTGTGTGTGTACATGCGCTTGTGTGTGTGGATGGGTGCTGTTTGAACCAACTGACGCTGGTTGAATGTGGTGTTGATGTGTTTCCATTTCACTCTAGCCTTTATGAGTCTGCTGTTGACAGGTATCCGTTCCATCAGACATTCAGTTCTCTGTTCCTTCTTCAAGACGATGGCTACTCCATCATGGTCAGTGTTTGCCGGCTGCCATCTCTTCCTGAGTTGTAGAGGACTGTTTCCCCTGTGTTGGTTTTATATCTGCTTTCCCACATGATCCTGTCCGATCTGATTTCACTGATTCCGAGTTTATGCACCAATAGGTTTGTAGCGTCTCGAGTCATCTCTGATGTACCTTGGGCCAGCTTTCCTCAGTGTTTCGTTGGCTGTAATACCTACCTATATTCGTCTTGCAGTAGTCAGTGGCTTCCTTTCGACTTTCACCACTGTCATTTATTCGACAATCTTCCGTTGACTCTGGAGGCCCATTACACATAGTAGTGTTGGTTTCTTCTCAGTGTTGTTGTTCCCGTTACAAAGCTGTTTTTTTCTTATTTTTTTATGTGACCGGGTTGTCAGCCCTGTACCCAGTCCCCAACCTGGGGTTGACATTCAAGAGAACATCGTACCTGCGAATAAAGATGTACCTGCGAGTCAGTAAATCTGCACGAGGCAAGGCGAATGGGCATTGCATCATATGCAGATTTACCCACAGGTAAACTGTACCCACAAGTTCAATGTTCTCTTGAATACCACTGTGACCCCAGGAGGACCAGTAGATCGCCGTTCTGACCGGCCTGTACCTTTCGACTTATTCGGTTTGGGTGGCCCGACCGTCGTCCCTGAGGCACACCCCCTCCCCCACCCCCCTCACCCAACCCCTCTACCCTAATTCCCCGGCCTCCACTCCCCGGCCACAAGGTGGCAACCTTCGGGAACATGTTTACAGGTCTTCAATGACGGGGCATTGTGCATGAAGTCGGAGGTAAAAAATGTGAACTCATGAAGAAGGGCTGATCAACCAGTGTGCCAGAATGCAAGCTGAGGCGGTCCACTGAAACAAAACAAAGCCGGCAACAGATAAGAAAAGAAAGGAAGAAAGAGAGAAAGAAAGAAAGAAAGAAAGAAAAATGTTTAATGCACACTTAAATTGGAATCATCATGGTCTGCAGACCAATAAATAAATAAAATTAACAAAAGAATGTTATACATGGATCATGTACCACTACAACTCAGAAGCAGAAGTTTGTTAAGATGGTCACTGAGTCCTTAATCATATACGAAAAAAAAAGGAAAAAAAAGAAGAAGAAGAAAAAAAAAAAAGTAACCAAGCGGTTGTTTTACTCTTAAAAGAAAGTTGACCTTCGATACATTGGATAAGCCATCGACTTTCTGCCAGAAAAGGTCTACATGTACATACCTAATGTTTTGGTCCCCACAGAGCAAACCTTGTGAATAGACAACCGTATGTGCGTAATTATGTAAGTGAAGCCGAGAGCGTGTCCTCACATCACTTATATAATGTGTATCCATTTCGTTTTAAAATCACCTGCAGTGAGCACTGATTGCACTGAAATACTCACTCTCGATCAGTATTCACTGTCAGAGTACATGCGTACCAAACGTACCTGAAATGTAAACAGTTCTAAGTTAAAGTTCTCAAAGTACTGATAGTACTGGGTGAACTGACAGTGTTCAGCCACGAGAAAAATACTGGAGATTATTTTTGGTTCAGATAGCTCATGTCTGTTTCTCTGTTTTTGTTTTCTTTTTTTTTCTCCACACAAAGAGACAGATAGACAGAGCGTCATCTGCAAAAAAGAGATGCGGGACTTAACTCGTTTACGAAAATGTTTGCTATTTCAGTGGATTTAATTCCCTTTAAATTAGTTCACGTCTGCCAAACGACAAAATTTTTTAATCCCAGCTGACAGATGTTTGACCTCCGTCTGCTGAAGAAACGTGCGAGTGCATTCAGACTGATCGTTGCTGTGTAAAAAAAAAGGCAAAATGACGTGAGTTCGACACAAATGACGACACAAATGAAATGAAAGCTTTGGTTGGAATGATTTCTATGGGGATAATTCCAGAGTAATTTGTTTCGGTGATTGTAAATGCGTGTGGCAGCTTTCGCCTTCTATTGAAGAGAAATGTTTACCGGGGTGTCTGTTCTGGACTGTTGTGGTGTGCTGAGTACTCAGTTCAGGTGTGCGACCGCGACCGGGAGAAAATTCACTGACGTCTACTGCACTGTGCTCGCAGGCGGTGTCGACGGAGTCATTATCAGTGTTTGGAGGTATGGGCGTGCCTGTCTTCGCGCGTTTCTGTGTGTGTGTGTGTGTGTGTGTGTGAGTGTGTGTGTGTGTGTGTGTGTGTGAGAGAGAGAGAGAGCATGCATGTGTCCAGGCCATGACAATCAAAAGTAGGCTTTTGACATTCAATTTTTATTCCTTTAGTCGTGTTTAAAGTTTTTCAAGTCAAAGCAGTCATATAAGCCAACTGGAAGAAAAAGAGCAGAAAAGAAACACATCAACTAAAGCACAAAAGGCTTTTACCATAGCTATTTACAAATAAACAAATATCCACAGGCCCGGCAAAACAAAACTTCAAAAGAATATCTGAATATAGTCCGACACAATGCATAAATTAAAAAAAAAAAAAAGAAAAGAAAAGAAAAAAGAAACCAGAGTTGAAATGTTTGCCTCAGTGTCTACTCGTGTAAAATTTACGAGGACAACATAATGTGCTTCTCTTGATTACCCAATTCTTGGTGAGTGATATAAAGCAGCACACGCGACATTAGAGATGATCACTGGGAGATCTTTGTATTATTTTATTTATTTCGGAGGACAAGCATGAGATGTAAAAATTCAAGTTCAAACGTTAATGGTATACACCCGTCAACAAAAAGTGTGCCGGTGTACTGTTACTGAATGCTGTATATAGTGATCGATCAATATAATATTCAATAACAAGTGAATGAAGAGAGGATTCTACTTTGGAATATATCGCATCGAAATCTAAACGAGCTCAGAATCATACAAATATAATGCACAATGCTCTCTCTGTGTGTTTGTGTGTGCTTGTTTTTTTTGTTTTGTTTGTTTGTTGTTGTTTTTTTTGTGTTTTTTTGTGTGTGTGTGTGTGTGTGTGTGTGTGTGTTTGAGGGAGAGAAAGAGAGAATTATGTACATGTATATATACAAAGTGTGTTGATTGGTATACTGATGATAGCGGGAACTTTGGGTTGTAGTGAAGCATGCCAAGTGTGAGACTTGGATTTTTTATTTTCCTTTTTTTTTCTTTCTTTTTTTTTTTTTTTTTTTTTTTTTTTACTACGCTTTCAGCAAGTGGGAACGAATAATGTCGGGTTATGCCTTGATCGGTTGTATCTACTTGTAAACTGAACAGCCGAACAGTCGAGGATAACATGAGCAGGGATTTAATTCCTCGGTCTATACAGTTGCAGTTTCAAGGAGGTGTCAGAGCCGGCGGAGTGATCCATATACGCTAAACCCCATCTGCTGAAAAATGATAGTAAAGAGTGGCTGGTGCTGATCTCCGCTGATCAGGCCTTGAGAGCTACCGTAGCTTTGTGTTAAACATAATCATAGAATGGGGAAAAAATAGCTGCAAAAACCTCACAAACTTAAAAACAAAATAAAGTAGTGATAAATGATTAAGAAGTAAACGAGATCGACGAGAAATATCGAAAGATCTAAAATTTCGGGGGACAGTCGGTAAGCACGATTTTTTTTTTTTAATTGTTGAAATACAACTTGAGCAGTATTTTAATGGTGAAAACACAGAAATAGCCAAGGACGGTAAGCTTCCGTTTCAGTTTGTAAACAGATTTACTGGAAAGTCCAGCCAGTCGGTCAGTAAAGTAAGTTAATGTTGGAATGTGACAAAATATGAAACAATAATAATATTAATAACAATAATAATAATGATAATATCATTATCATTAGACAAAACAATCAAATAAATAAATAAATACAGGAGTCGGGGTATGAAAACAATTATGGACAACCTTTTAAAAATGGTACTGACAATCTCTGTGTCGATATAACAAGGACGACAATAACAAATACAACAAGAATAAACAGATCCATTACTCTTAGCTGTTAATCTTCCCAGACCGAAACAAATCTTCGTCGTAACAACTATCGAAGCAGGAACATGGGCTGCACGATACATTTTAGTAGCGCAAACTTTGCTTTGCAGTTTCAGTTTCAAGGAGGCATCAGAGCGTGTGGACTGATCCATACACGCTACATCACATCTGTCGTAGAGTTGTTTATTTTTTTATTTTTTTTAATGCAGCACATGCTTGACCTTCGCATAAACCCAACGCGCTAACCAGGCCTTGAAAGCCTATCGTTAGTTGGTGTAAAGCATAAACATAAAAATTGATGTGAAATAATGACAAAATAAAAACTTAAGTAAACATTTTTAGCACAGAAGGCAAATGATTGAAATGGCGACTGTATTAGCAAGGACGTAGAATTCTTAAAACGCCTAGCAAACTTAGCTGCAAATGTCGCTCATGCATCCCATCCCAGTATTCTGCGACAGAAGCAGCGAGATGGTGCGCACAGTTTTGATTGCTGGGGAAGGCTACTTTGTCATTCATTTCATGGAGTGTGTGTGTGTGTGTGTGTGTGTGTGTGTGTGTGTGTGTGTAAAAACTGATCTTGTGTTCATACTTTGTGCATAGCGTATATTATGTTTGACAGTTGAAACGCCCGTTTAACGTCAAAGTATCCGAATGCTTCCAATGAAGTCTGGCATCGCTTTCGAGGGAGGCCATTGCGTTTGAATGAATACATGTTGATGTTTATGTGTGACTCATACTGTGTCAAAATACGAACGGTGGACAAATGAAAATTATGTTCAAATATTCACAAACCACAAGCGGGAAAAAGCAGCATATTATACGGCTTGCAATTTTACATCATTGAATGGACAGAATATCACATTATCGTGATCAGGTTGGTACGAACATTACGGAGTATAAACTGTGAAAGTTAATCCCAAGAGAATATCAGCAACAAGAAAACAACAAAAAACAAAAACGCACAGAATGAAGTGAAAAGCCCACAATGCACATAACGACTAAAATAATTGGACTGTACCCTGTATGAGAAATCAGCACCGACAGAAAAAAATGCACAAAGATCTCTCGATACGTAGGGTAGCCACCTGATGAAGGAGGAAAAGTACTGGAAAATATAAGAAGTACAATAGGCAATTTATTCCCTATAATTTGCTCTGTATATGCAAAAATTCGTGTTCAACGCAATATCTTCTCTGGAGTGGTGGCCTCGTGAATCAAGTGGTCAAGGGTTCTAGCCACTCAAGGGCCAGAAAATACACCTTCTCTCTCTCTCTCTGCTGGACTTTGAGTGGTGGTGTGGGCGGTAGTCTTTTGGGTGAAACTTTATATCGAATTTCATTGTGCATAATACTCTCAGCGCACGAAAGAGATCCCATACCCGCAAAACAGCTTCCCCTGGTATAATGTGTCACAAAATGTGCGCTTTGACTCAGAATAATGACGAGAAACCTGCCACTTTGTCTCTTTCCAGTTTCAGTCTAAGTGCAACACCTCTGGCAGGAAGAATGGAAGTTACAGGCTGACAACAAATTATTCCAGATGCGTCCTGACTTCTGAGACTTAATTCCTTCTGTTCTATGAAACAGGAAAGAGGAGACCGTCCTCTGCAGGTTGCATACAGGCCGTTCTTGTCCGACAATATTCCTTTATCATGAAAGATGAAGAATCTGAATGGTGTGTGCTGTGCAACCAGCCTCTCAGTGTAAAACATCTGTTGACTGACTGCCGTGATCTGCGTTATGTTAGGCACAAACATTTGACAGCTAGCTCCTGGAAAACCTTGCTCCGGGATATTCCTCCGGATATTGTTTCCCAGTTCCTGAAGGAACTACATGTTTTTAACTTGATTGAAATAATGCATAGACTAAACGAAACGAGTTTTTTATTTACGTGAAACAATGGCTGAACGCAAGAAAGGTCGGTGGGTTTCTTATTTACGTTACACGTGGACTTAACGAAAAGTAGGCGAGTTTATCTTATTTACGTTATACAATGACTGAACGAGACATAAGTGAGTTGATGTTTTTTAATGCTACTTTGATTAACCGTTTAAAGTTATTTCGGTTTCTCTGAACCAGTTGTCTGAACTAGTTGTCAGCCCTAAAATGGCCCCTTTGTGCGCTGGGCTGCACCTAAAGTGATTTGATTTGATGCGACAAGAAACACACACACACACACACACACATTCACTGATAACATACAAATGATTGTGAACACAGCACACATGTGCTACACATACACTGACGTGCGACATAAAAAATGAATACCCTGGCGGTCTCTTTCTGTGGTGCTGGCCAACACAGCAAAAAGATTCCCGGTTCCCCTCGTTCAGTGACAGAAACAAATATATCTAATAACATAGACTTTTAACTCGGGGAATTCATTAGGAAAAAGTTACTGAAAATGAGAAAGACCAGAAACCCATCTGTAATGTACTTCAAATGATGACTGAACTGAACCATATGTTGCTTTTTTCTTTCCTTTTGCTCGTCTTCTGTGCAGCTGATGATTGTGTTAGGCTCATTAAAAACCTGTTTAGGAGATTTAAACACCACCACCACCACCACCACACACACTTCTTTTTGACATTTCTAATTCATCGAATACTGAGCATTACAATTTACATGAACGTGAATCACATGATTTTTATGTAAAACGTTTCACTTCATCAAAAACAAACAAAAACAATTTGCATATCATAAACTCCGCACTTGGTCAGAATTTCTCGCTGTGCATAGACACCAAACAGAATTCAGCAACTTGTCAGCGATCATTTCCATCTGTCGTAGACATGTGCAAATTCAAGATAGTTCTGTAAACATTGAGTATTACCTCTGAAAGGAATCAAAGAAAGGTATGTGAATATTAAGCACGATCTTTGAAAGGAATCAAGTACAGTCTTAGTTATAAATATTTAGTACTATCTCTGAAAGCAACCCAAGATAGTTTCATAGATATTATACGCTGTCTGCGAAAGTTATTCAAATAGCTTTTTAAATATTTAGCATTATCTGATGGGTATCCAAGATAGGTCCATAAATATTGAGCGTTATACCTGAAAGGATCCCAAGCTAAATGTATTGAGTTTAAAAAAAAATTAAAACAGAGAGGCAAGGTCATATTCAAAACATGTAATATAAATTAAGTGACTTAAAATTTGAGGACGGGGAAACAGTAGTATTGTACAAGGAACAACCGTGCAGAAAATCCTTTCCAGTTGGCAAACGGATGCACACAGGAGTGAGGAGATTTTTGTTCAATGATTTGACCCCACTCTCACATTGTTTGATATATATATACATATATAGGATGTAAAGTGTGTGTGTGTGTGTGTGTGTGTGTGTGTGTTTCTAAATTTTTTTTTCAACCTGAAATAGGCCACTGCTCATACACTGTTAATACTAGCTGACATAATCACTATCAGCATTGCTTGCACAGTCACTGACCTCAAGAGGCTTAACTGGTCCCCATTGCTCATTTCAGTCGGAAGCTTTACTCGATGAACAGTTCGTTTTAATCCGTCGTCACTGGATGTGTTTACAGTCAGTGGGTATATTTCCAATAAAAAAATAAAATGAAATAAAAACTGGACACTGAGAACTGCTTGTCTGCGTTACTCAGCAGACAGAGCTCAGTTCGAATCTCCAGGTGAACAAAAACAATGGCATTCTTGTTGCCTGCATAAACACACCATAGTTCTTCAGTGCACATATTTGTCAAGTCTTTGACAATGAATGTCACTCCGTATTCAACACATTCAGGGAGAGGGGTGGGTGATTTCCGTCGGCAAAATCATCAGAAATGGCTCCCGGCGTAAAACATGTGGACTGTCCAAAGAACCTCTAGGCCCCCAATGAAAAATTTTACGAACTGTCCATGCAACCTAATTTTGTTTGTTTGTTTGTTTTAATGTCGGTTGGCCGTAAAACTTGATACTTATGTAAAATGTAATTATGGACAGTCCATGAAACCTGAATGCAAGAATACCAGGATTGTTCGTGTTTCACAGCTTCCGTCATTCAGTATGTGTGCAAGTCCCTGTTGTGAGTTTGGTGGTGGGAGACATCGAGTGTTCACTGATGTGCTGTCTCTGTCTCTCCTCGCCGTAACCATTCTGTCTGTCCCACACAACACGGACAGCAGTGGCGGGTTTTGCACTGTGCGGAGTTTGAACAGCGTCTGTGACAACCAACAGCTCCGTCAAGTCCTGATTTTTCAAGACCGTCGTAACTGGATATAATGATCGCGGGTTAGTGATCTCGAAAATCGTTTCCGGAAATGTACTCAGTTCTCTGTCCAGTCCTATCTGAATTAACACAATCGTCGATACTTGATATGATGACTGTCGGTGATCTCGAAAATTATTACCGGATATGTGATGTTTTCAACTGACGATGGTTTGCATGACACAGTCATAATTGTTTTTCAGTGTTCTCGGGTGGCGAAGATACAAGAAATGAGTTCACGGCACACTTTCATGTCAGAGGAATCCCAAAATATCATTTTATGAATCATCTCGGGATACGCCCCCCCTCCCCCTTCCCATCACTTTCTTTGATTGTCAACTTTCATCTTTATCAGACAGTAGTATTGCCGGACCGATTGGTAGTTATCAATTCATCACAGACATGGATTATATGAAGATTTTAATATGGTTTCATGTGAACCATTTGGACATGAAAATGGAAAGACGACAGGAAGAATGGTTTGTTTTTGTCACGTTTCTCCCGATCGTGGTGAAATTCAACTATATGAAATAAGTGTGGGAGATTTCAGTCTTAAAAATAGACAACATAACGAACACCATTTACTGTACATAGTTTTGTACCTGATGTATAAACATGACTTGAAGGAACCTGGAGAATTCCGAATATTCCGCCTGAATAGATTACTTACATATTTCATTCACAAAATTAACGTCATCCATTCTTTTTGGTCTCACCACAGATTGTTCTCTATTCTGTCTTTTCTTCCACCTTGCCTGCATTTCATCGTGAAAATTCACACTGTTTGCCCTGATTGTTATTTCATACTCCTATCGCCTTGATATTTCTGTTACATTGCTCCTCTCTCTGTATCTCTTCCTGTCTCAGTCTCTTGTAATTTTGTATACAACCACCGAATGTGTTTATTGTGCGATTGCTAACTGCATATGAGGTTTATTTTGATTCTTCAAAACAGTGATCACACCCATGATTTCAAAACTTTTTTTTAATTGTTTTTTCTCCTCTCTAAGAATGTCTGCTTGAAGGTTATAATCTGCTGAACCGATGTACTGTACCTACGCTTACAATTGATATTGATTTCGTATGCCTACACTGTATCCATTCCTGTCGTGAAAAAAAAAACCGAAAAGAAGAAGAAGAAGAAAAAAAACCCCAAAACCACGATTTCACACACATACACACACACACACACACTCCATGAACCACTTTTTCTCGCCGTTTTTCAGCGAGACGCCAATCCGACACCACCACCACCACCAAAAATCTCCCCCCTCCCATATGTCCACACCAGCCAGCCGTCCCGGTTGAGGATTCGACTTCATGGACCACCCTCCTCCCTTTTCACATGTGGGAGGTCCCGGTGATGATTAGACTTCATGCCCATGACAACCCCCCCCCCCCCCCGCCCCCCGTCCCCCCACCCCACGCCCTCCTCCCTCTTAACATGTCGGAGGTCCCGGTGAGGGTTAGACCTCACGCCCAGGAACCCCTATCCCACCCCCACCCCACGCCCTCCTCCCTCTTCACATGTCGGAGGTCCCGGTGAGGATTAGATTTCATGCCAAGGACTCCCACCCCCACCCACCGCCTCCTCCCTTTTCACATATGGGAGGTCCCAGTGAGGATTAAACTTCAAGCGCAGGACTAACCCCCCACGCTCCCCGCCCCATCACCCCCACGCCCTCCTCCCTTCACATATGGGAGGTCCCAGCCTGCATGTACGACTGCTGTCGCCGGTGGTACTCCAGAGACTGGGACAGGTCCCTCTGGAAGGTGTTATAGGGCCGCCGCCGCTGGTGTTGCTGCTGTTGTTGCTGGTGGTGGTGGTGCTGCTTGGCCGCCATCTCCAGAGACGGGGAGGCCCTGGCGGCCGGGGGTCCTGCCCCCGAGGGGTTCATGTGGGCTCGGGGGATGTGCAGCGCCGTCAGCTGTTCTGGGGGTCTCGTCAGGTGGGTCTTGTCCTGCATCAGTGCAGTGCAACGGTGGGGCGGGAGGTGAGAAAGTGATGTGTGTGTGTGTGTGTGTGTGTGTGTGTGTGTGTGTGTGTGTGTTTGAATAGAGGGAAGGACGAAAGGTATGGATGCACACGTGTATGTGTGTGATTTGGCGGCACAGTGCAGCTCAGCATGATACAAAACAACACAGCACAGTGCAGTATATCACAACACAGTCCACCACGCTATAATGATGATGTTCTTCCTTCGGATTCGAAGATGACCATGGCTTCAAAAATCAGATGGAAGATCAGTGGCTGTGGGCCCGGAGGGACTGATGAGACCAGTCCGTGCCCTGAAGACTCGCCCACATGTGGGAGACAAGTGAGTGGGTATTGTGGCAGTGGGTGCTGCTCGGGCCTTGCGCACAGCATGCTTTCGTGATGCGCCTAGCTTCAGCTGCACGGGCTCCTGTGGTGATGTTGCTGCGCCAGGCTGGACGGTCCAGAGGAAGCGTCTCCCACGTGTTGTTGTCGACGCCCAGGTTTTTTTTTTTTTATTTTTTTATTTTTTTATAGGACGCTTTGAGGCAGTCTTTGTAGCGTTTATTTTGCCCTCCAACTGAGCACTTGCCCTAACACAGTTCTCCGTGCAGCAGCTGCTTAGGCAGTCGACTGTCTAGTATTCTGACCACATGTCCAGCCCACCTGGCTTGGGCTTTCTGCAGAAGAGTGTAGACGCTGAAAAGGCCAGTTCATTCCAGGACTTTGTCCTGCCACCTGATGTGGAGGAATCTGCGGAGACAGCTCAGGTGGAAGCGATTGAGGTGTTTGGCGTGTCCGCTGTAGACAGTCCTGGTCTTGCTGGCGTAATGGAGGGTGGTAAGGATCATTGCACTGTAGACCTTCAACTTGGTGAGCCCTCACTGCTCCCAGACGTTCTCACGGAGTCTCCTGAAGGCGGCACTGGCATTTAACACCATATAATACAAAACAACACAATGCAGCAATTACAGAACAAAACACAACATTGTACATCACAAAACAATACACTACAATCACAATACACGTATGTCCAGCAACCAACATCATACAAAACCATTATGCACAATAGAATACATAACAGCGCAGAAATGTACCATGCAACACAACACAACACAACACAGTGCCATGACTCGCCTCATAAGGAAGGTAGGTGTCAGCCAGGAAAGCTCTCATCATCTGCAGCATCTCTGTTTGAGACAGGTGTTCCTGGAACTGGTTCAGAACCCCAAGTGTCTGCCCACAGAAAAAGCGGAGACGGATGTCCGTAGCAGAAACCACAGAACAACTTCGAGAGGGAGCCGCATCTGGGCGAACCGGAGAGACACGCCGGCACAAAGATTACACACTTCCGGTTTTCCCCTCTGAAGGGTGTCATTTGTTCTCAGTTCTCCCGAGCATTTTCCGTGGTACGTACATCTCTTTGTTTCTGTCTCTGTCTATGTCTCTCTCTCTCAGATTCCACACTCTGTCACGTCCTTGTAAGCAAATGGCCTATCTACAATATAGTTATGTTGTGCAAGTGCACGTGCAAAATATGTACGCGGATGCCTGCTTACGACTGAATAGAATGGAACAGAATAGAATAGAATAGAAGTGTGTTTTTAGACAGCTGTGTAAAATACAATATTCTTGTACAGACAGATTCTTAACGATATATGTCGTCCAAATGCCAAGCCTATCGTGCTGGTCTTACTAAAAGAATCACAGCCAATGCTGTCGAAATTTGTTCAAGAAGGTTTAGTTTTATGTTTTATTGTGTCTCTTAAACCTTAAGATTTTATGACAATGAAATATTATATTCTACTATATTCTATTCTCCACACGCCCTTATCACCCCCTCTTGCCCTTCCCCGATCCCGCCCCACACACACACTCTGACACTGACAAAAGTTAAAATGTGAGGCTACTGGCCCATACACATCCCGAAGGTGGGAGGAGTGGGAGGAGACGGGGTGAGGGTGTGGGGGCGGGGAGTGTAACAGAGGTGTTTTACGACCTGTTGGCTCTCGCCCTTAACAGGTGGTTCAGGGCTTGGCCTTTGTACTTGCAACATGATTGGCGGAATGGTTAAGACGTTTATCTACCAATACAGTGTCCGTGAGGGTCTGGGTTCGAATCCCGGTCTCGACCTCTCTCCCAAGTTTGACTGAAAAATCAAACTGAGCGTCTAATCATTCGGATGAGACGGTAAGCCGATATTCCGTGTGCAGCACGCACTTGGCGCACTGAAAAAACCAAAAAACAATGACCTCATGGCAATATAGTGTTGTCCTCTAGCAAAATTCTGCAAAAGAAATACATTCTGAAAGGTCAGTACACAAATATATATACATACACTCAAGTCTTGACTAAGGCCGTTGGGTTCATGCTGCTGGTCAGGCATCTGCCTACCAGATGTGGTGTCAGTAGCGTATATATAGATTTGTCCGAACGCACAGTCATGATGACGCCTCCTTCGAGAAACATCAGAAGCTGAAACGTGCAACAACAAGCCCCTTGACAACGAGGTACCTGACCATCCCATCACCGACCGTCGTAAAGCCCCCTTGACCGAGAGAGTGGGGATGTAACTTGGACAAGACACTCTCCAACTATAATCAAAGTTCTAGCCCAGATAGTCTGGACAGCAGTTACCTCCTCTGCTGTTCTCATGGTCATAGCTGAACACGACTGTCATACATGATCTGAGCACATCACTCCTCTTTTGCAACATCTCCACTGGCTCCCTTCTCACACTGAATAAAGCACTCTATGTTATAGATGTATTCACAAAACTGCCCCTTCCTATCTCTGCGGCTGCCTTCACCTCTACACTCCATCTCGCTCACTACGATCGGCTTCGGATCCACTCTGTTTACGCATACCCAGATTCAAACACTCGACTGTTGGCCGCCGTTCTTTCTCTGTCTCTGGACCTTGCAATTGGAATGAACGTCCTCTTTCGCTTCGTCAAGTCTCCACACTCAGCTCTTTCAAGTCTGGCCTTAAAACCCACCTCTTCCCAAAATAGCCTCCCTTGCCTGCCTCTTCATTGTCTTTAGTTTCTTCAGTTTTAGAGTTATGCATGCGTGTGAATGACTGGTGCGAAAGCGCTTTGATTTGCCTCTGCACAAGATTCAACGCTATATAAATATTATTATTATTATTATTATTATACTGACCAGGTAGAGGGCCAGAGCCACGCCCAGCCCTAGCCCGGTGAGCACGTCGGTCCAGTGTGACTGACAGGTGGTGAACTGGGCCACGCCCTCCAGCACGGACAGCAGCACGAACACCAGCGACAGGAACGGCCTCAGCACGCGCACAGAGTGAGACCTCATGGCCCCATGAATGTACACCTGGACGACACAGAACAGGGCACAGTCTTAGTCAAGAGAGTTGCTCCGCCTGGCACAGAACAGGGCACAGACAAGAGAGTTGCTCTGCGGCCGTGCGACACAGGGTAAGTTTTGTTGTGTCTTGTGTTTTGGGCTGTGATGTATGTATATGGATCACTGTCGTTTCTTTCTTTCCGTGTGTGTGTGTGTGTGTGTGTGTGTGTGTGTGTTGTGGTTTGTGTCAGATTGATGTGGTTTGTGTCAGATTGATGTAGTGCTGTAAAGCGCTTTGACATGTTTGAAAGTGCTGTAACAGTGTACTGTCATCATGATCATCATTCGTTTTGTTATCATTATTATCATTATTGTTATTATCATTATTATCATTATCACCACCATCATCGTCATCATTATCGCCACAAACTCAGTCTGTCAAGCGGTGCAGTACAGTGGCGGGGAAAAGGGGGTGTTTGCAAAGTCTGTCGGTCCCTTCCACTTTTCTAAAAACACACGCATACTGATGTTAGCTTTCACACACACACGCACGCACTCTCTCTCTCTCTCTCACACACACACACACACACACACTCGCACGAAACTGAACAAGTTATAATTGCATAAATTTCAACAAGGGTCTCCTCTTTCAGGAGTCAGGGTGATTGTGACGTTACTCATGTCTTCAACATCGGTAGAGACAGGTACGTAGGTAACACTTACTGAGACATAAATGGCAGCATACGACGTCAGGGCACTGTTCATACTGGGAAAGGATGTTCTGTAAAAAAAAAAAAAAGAAGAAGAAAAGATGATATATATGTACACATGTCTGTCTGAACACACACACAGAGATATACAGATATATATATATATATATATATATATATATATATCGAGAGAGAGAGAGAGAGAGAGAGAGAGAGTTAAAAAATTAAAAAGAGCATGAGGAGTATGATATATAAAGAAAGAATTTTATCATGAAAAATTCAAAGGCGACAGACAGGTGATGGCAAAGAAAAGAGAACACGCTCATATAAATTAGATCAATGCGTGGGCAAACGTAGAACGCACAGATGAACTTGAAAGAACTTGAGTGCACACATTTAGACATGAAAATTTCAAGGCGACAGATAGGTGATGGCAAAGGAGAGAGAGAACACGTTCATATAGATTAAACAAATGCGTGGTAACACACAGAAAGCACGCTTGAACTTGAAAGAACTCGACTGCGCACGTGACTGTAAGTACAGTACAGACAGGTTAACCCATGGCTGACTGATGATTCCTCTGTCAGTCCGTCTGTTAGTCTGTCTCCTAATCCCTCCGGCCCTCCCCAGCCCCCCTTCCCCCTCTTTTCTCTCTCTCTCTCGTTCGCTCGCTGTATGTGTCCATAGGCATCTATACCTATACACATATATATATATATGTGTGTGTGTGTGTGTGTGTGTGTGTGTGTGTGTGTATAAAAGGCATACAAGTATATATATATATATATATATATATATATATATATATATATATATGTGTGTGTGTGTGTGTGTGTGTATGTATGTACACACACACACACACACACACACACACACACACACACACACAGAGTGAGAAAGAGAAGTTTGTTTACTTAGAAATAGGAATATTAATACTGATAACGTTCAGCGTACAACTAAGAAGAAACAGGGAGAAGAAGGCACTTTGACCATCTCATATCATACAGTATACCCATACATCGCAACTATTGTCGATACCCGCGTGTTGTTACCTGGCTCGACGTAATTCCACAGTATCGCCGTTAAGACAGGCTGACTCGTCCAACGAATCGTCCCATGACGTCAGTAGTGAACACACGTTGGCCTTCAGCCGACACGTTTCCAGGAAATCCGGTCGCAGCCGTCCAATCATGTTTTTTGTTACATCCGTGATGATCATCACAGAGAAAGCTCCGAACAAAAAGACACCTGAAAAAAGGTTATGGCATTGAGAAATGTAATGGCACGAATCATGTTTATCATTAAGTAACAGTGGATGTCATAGAGGTGGCGAATGGTTTGAATGTTTGAGGAGACACGAGGGTTGGGGGTGGGAGAATGCGTCCGATCCGCCGTTCATGATTTTATCGAAAGAACTGGAGTTATCCGAGGTGATCTGTGTGCAAATTACGACAAAAATGGAACTTGACACAGATCGCTGTGTTGACTCCTCAGTGCACCCACCACGACCGCATGACTTATGGCGTACTCCTGCTGGAGTCAAGGTATGTGTTTCATGTGTGACAAGTGAACTGAAAGGGGACTCAGTCAAAGTGAAATAGCATCATGCTCTATAAACCTGGCAAGAGAGCAAATACCGACAGAACAATGCATCAAACTGAACATATCTGCGCATTAAAGCAAGTATACTGATATAAACTATCAGCCCGGCGCAACGCTGGACGCCGCCATAATGGACTTGGGTATCTAGGAAGGAAATAGAAAGAGGTAAACTGTGAAGTCACATGGACTGTGTTCAAAGTCAAATTCCATGATTGCTCTGTTTAGAACATATGTGAGAAACGACTGATGTTCTGTGATTCAAACTGCAGGCCCATCACGTCGTTTTCAAAAGCTGCGACAATCAAATCATTGTCTCTGTAACATGTGCGTTTTTCGGTCCCGACGGAGTTCGCAAACACGCAGTTTTCACATCGACAATCGCAACTTTGATCTGTCTGTGCTGTTGACGTTTCTTCAGCTTGTTTTAACTCGTCTTCCGTAAACTCAGGTTGAAAATTTTGTGGCATCAAACCAAAATCCATCACGACACAGACCTTGCATATTTTCTTCTTTCCTTTAGGAAAGGCCATGCGCAGTATTTTGTAACGAATTTATTTCGATATGCTGCCGTACTGGTGACGTCCGTCACAATCTTTTCAAAATGGCGTCCTTGATTCATGACTGCTCGAAGCATCACAGTTAAATAAGATGGGCTGTTGTTTTTCTCAGTGTACACATTACTAGATAAATAAATCTTATTTGTTTCAAGAAGTATTGGAGGAGTCATAACTACCCAAAATGTATTTTAGTAAGCCATAAACTGAAGCCAAACCGTCACTTCGTGTCCACTTCAAAGCAAAGATGCATGCTTCTAACAGCGTCAGTCTTGGAGGTGCTCTTTCTCCCTTTAGTTTTTAATCATTAGGAATCACACGTAGGCCCATGAATGTTTTCCCTTCACCGTGAAGCTCATCTCCAGTCGCACCTCCCTCGGGCCCTCCTAACCCCTGGCGTCCCCCACCCCACCCCTCCAAACCTCGCATGCATCCACACATTCACGCTGCACAACTCACCAAGAAACCTGAGCAGTCTACGCGCGATGTGAGGTATGGAGCAGTGTTTGTCCATGATGCGAATGTCCTTCTGCGCGCCGTCAGAGTACGTGCACAGGCCGATCTCGCCAATCAGCACCTGCGCGCACAGACGCAGAAACACATGCGCGCGTGCATGCATGCACGCACGCACGCACACGCACACACACACACAGAAACACATGCGCGCGTGCATGCACACACACACGCGCGCGCGCGCGCGCGCACACACACACACACACGCGCGCAAATCAATAAATAGATAATATGATATGATCATGATGAGAAAGCTCTGTGTGCCCTCAGTAAGAGATTGTACGTCGTTTGACATATCCGGCTGATTTCTGTCACAACAAAAATATAGGAAGAATTTTCCTTCAGCCTTATCTTGATGCCCGCACCGGTCGGCGCGCCTCTGTGTGTGTGTGTGTGTGTGTGTGTGTGTGTGTGTGTGTGTGTGTGTGTGTGTGTGTGTGTGTGTGTGTGTGTGTGTGTGTATGTGCATGTGTGTGTGTTGTGTGTGTGTGTGTGTGTGTGTGTGTGTGTGTGTGTGTGTGTGTGCTCAACTGCAATAAGGGAAAAAAAGAGGGTACTGTGCATGTGTGCGTGAGCGCGCGCGCGCGCGCGTGTGTGTGTGTGTGTTTGTGAGTGTGCATCTTCACGCCTGGGTCGGTGTATGCGCGTGTGTGGGTGCGTACGGTAGTGATACACTGAGCACTACGGCACGGCCCATTTTCTTTCATGTGTTTATTTCGATATTTTCCCTTCTACTTATCTTTTCCTGGACAATGTTTTAATGGATTTACATATTGTTGTTGTTATTGTGGCTGTTCTCTCTCTCTCTCTAAAGGCCTGATCAGCACGTCGGATTATGCGAAAGTCGTGCATCTCCATTTTTTTCTTCTTTTTTTCTTTTTTTAAAATACCGGTACAGAAGACTGATGTCGTGTAGCGTACATGGATCAGTCCGCACGATCTGACGCCTTCTTGAAACTGAGCTGAACAGAACCGGTGGCCGTAAAAAGCTAGGGGACCTTCAGTCTTTTCCCCCCGTAACTTGCTGTGATTTCTGACATGGCTCAATGGATGAGATCTGCACGTGTGTGGACCCCGAAATGGATTCAGCACGGCACGACCTCATGTTAGCACATCTTTTGAAAAAGGACACCGGGACAAGCCCTTCCCTCCACCCACCAGGTACTGCCAGGATTCAGACTCGAAACCTCCCACCGGAAGCTCGATGGTTAGGTCTAACCACCCGGCCACCGCGCACACTGACACGATTAGTGCTGCAGTCAGGGTTACTCGATTCAGAAAGGCTGACGAGATCAGGGGAAAGAACTGTTAGTAGTAGAGATAGTATAATATATGGAGTTGTTTCCATTGTCTGTTTTCCCGACGCCACTTGCCGGGAGAAGCGGATACGGTTAAGAGGAAGGTATAAATATCAGTATCAGTAGCTCAAGGAGGCGTCACTGCGTTCTGACAAATCCATATACGCTACGCTACACCACATCTGCCAAGCAGACGCCTGACCAGCAGCGTAACCCAACGAAGAGGAAGGACAAACTGGTTATCTCAAGTTCATACCCATAGCCCACTACTGAGTGTATCACGGTGTTACACTTTTTGCCGCGGCCTTCTTATCCTGACCCATACGCTCAAAATAATGAACCGTACATGATTAAAAAAGAAAAGAAAAAAAGAAAAAAAAAAGAAAAAAAAAGTTAAGTAGGCCGCCGAATGGTAGATGAACGAAAACCAGGACAAAAGTCGGCACCGGCATAACTGCTCAAACAAAGTCAGTACCCATTGTAGCTGCAGTCATCACTGCATGTGAAAGTGTAGATTAGGACGTAATAACTCCCCTTCCTAATTGGGTCGACGTAGAAAATACATTTTTTATATTGTCACCGAGCATGATCACACAACTCAAACACATTTACCATCACATCCGTTAATACACACACACACACACACTGACACACACACACACTGACACACACACACACACACACACACACAGTACACAAAGACAGATGCACGTGAGCGCACAGAGAGAAAACGCGTGACCCAGTCTTGCTTCATTGCTGGTCTCGGTGGTGATCTTCGTTCGTCTTAATTGGCATTGCTTGCATTATTTAACATGCTCTCTCCCTCACTCCCTCTCTCACTTTTTCCATTTCTCAATCTCTGTCTGTCTGTCTCTCTCGATTCATTCCTAAAAATATTATGTATATCCGTGTTTATTTCGACTATGTTGATTCATGTCATCGAATGATGAAAACACTGTATGTAGTTTTGCTTTAGTATCTTTGTAAAACATATGGGGCGATGCCGGCCGTGGCCTATACTGAATAAACCATCTCTCTCTCTCTCTTGTGCCTCCCACCATCCCCTCTCTTCCGACATCTTATCACTGTCACGGTTGTCTTTCCTTCTCTACCTTCACCCCACCCAGCTCCATCCTCCATCTTTCCTGTTACTGTAACCTTTGCGGCTGTCAGGTCGTCTCATTGTTGCTGGCTGCTCGTTGCTGTTGTAGCAGACAATAATTGCACGCTCTCGCCGCACGCGCTCTGCCACTATCGGTCATCAACTGCCCCTGTCCACTATCTCCTCTCCATCAACCTCTCTGCCAGGCCCGGGCTTGCACCGACTGCAATCTCACTTCCCACTGGACCCCGGGGTCACACACCACGCTAAGTGCACGTGAAGTGTGTTCAGCCACTCACTGTTCTTGTCGCGTTTGAGTAAGCCTAATAACGTTAGCCACTCGAATGACAAACGGCATTCAATTAAACGTTAGCCAATGAAAGACAAACGACAGTTATGCATGAATGATATCCAGTGTCGAAGCGACAGTCCAACGGTTATCCGCTGACAAACGACAACATTCCAGTGTGGACGTTATCCAGTGAGAGAGAACGGTATACACACACGTTAGCCATTGACAAACATGATAAATGTTAGCCAATGACAAACAACAGGATAAACGTTCACCAACGACAAACAACAGGATAGATTTTACTGACAAACAGGTAAACATTACCCAGTGACAAACATGATAGACATTAGCCTGTTACAAGCATGATAAACATTAGCCAGCGATAAACAGGATAAACGTTAACCAGCGACAAGCAACAGGGTAAATGTTGGTGACAAACAGGATAAACGTTAGCCAGTGATAAAACAGGATATACGTTAACCAGCGACAAACAACAGGATAAATGTTAGTGACAAACAGGATAAACATTAACTTATGACAAACAGGATAAACTTCAGCCAGTGACAAATAGTATAAACGTCACCCATTGATAAACAGAATAAAATGGTACCCAGTGACAAACAAAGTTAATGTTAGCCAATGACAAAGAGGGTAAACGTTACCCAGTGACAAACAGGATAAACTTTTGCCATTGACAAACAGGTTAAACACCACCCATTGATAAAACAGGATGAACACCACCCAGTTATAAACAGGATAAACACCAATCAGTGACTAACTAAATTAACGTTAGC
>NC_134878.1:23711701-23721701 GCF_041734735.1 Babylonia areolata
AGACTGAATAATCATGCCCTTTAACGTAACAGTAGCCTTCAGTTTAGCGTCTTTCCACTTTAAGTGAAAAAGACGGGGGGAAAATGTTGGGGGAGTGGGGGGACCTTTTAACGTAACGGCTGATAAGTTCGTTACGATGAATTTGCTTTACCCGATGTTATGATTATTTGACAAGCAATGGCTAGAACTTGGCATATCTTATGTAGATTGTACACAATGCTACTCCAAGTAGAATAGTTAAAATCATCATAAAAGCGATGGGGCATGCTGTTGGCACATTTAAATGGCCATGAGTCTGAATCCGGCCAAGAAGACACCGAACCATTCTGTTGACAGACAAAGACAACAATCACAGCAAACCACTCTGTTGACAGACAAATACAACAACCACAACAAACCATTCTGTTGACAGAGACAACAACCACAACACACCATTCTGTTGACAGACAAAGACAACAATCTCAACAAGCCATTCTGTTGACAGACAAAGACAACACCAACAAACCATTGTGTTGACAAAGACAACAACCACAACAAACCATTCTGTTGACAGACAAATACAACAACCACAACAAACCATTCTGTTGACAGACAAAGACAACAATCACAGCAAACCACTCTGTTGACAGACAAATACAACAACCACAACAAACCATTCTGTTGACAGAGACAACAACCACAACACACCATTCTGTTGACAGACAAAGACAACAATCTCAACAAGCCATTCTGTTGACAGACAAAGACAACAACCGCAACACACCATTGTATTGACAAAGACAACAACCACAACAAGCCATTCTGTTGACAGACAAATACAACAACCACAACAAACCATTCTGTTGACAGACAAAGACAACAATCACAGCAAACCACTCTGTTTACAGACAAAGACAACAATCTCAACAAGCCATTCTGTTGACAGACAAAGACAACACCAACAAACCATTGTGTTGACAAAGACAACAACCACAACAAACCATTCTGTTGACAGACAAATACAACAACCACAACAAACCATTCTGTTGACAAAGACAAAGACAACAATCACAGCAAACCACTCTGTTGACAGACAAATACAACAACCACAACAAACCATTCTGTTGACAGAGACAACAACCACAACACACCATTCTGTTGACAGACAAAGACAACAATCTCAGCAAGCCATTCTGTTGACAGACAAAGACAACAACCGCATCACACCATTGTATTGACAAAGACAACAACCACAACAAGCCATTCTGTTGACAGAAAAATACAACCACCACAACAAGCAATTCTGTTGACAAAGACAACAACCACAACAAGCCATTCTGTTGACAGAGACAGACAACAACCACAACAAACCATTCTGTTGACAAAGACAACAATCACAACAAACCATTCTGTTGACAGACAAATACAACAACCACAACAAACCATTCTGTTGACAGACAAAAACAACAACCACAACAAACCATTCTGTTGACAGACAAAAACAACAACCACAACAAACCATTCTGTTGACAGACAAAAACAACAACCACAACAAACCATCCTGTTGACAAACAAATACAACAACCAGAACAATCCATTCTGTTGACAAAGACAAGAACAACAACCACAGCACACCATCGTGTTTACAGACGAAGGCAACAACCACAGCATACCATCGTGTTGACACAGACGAAGGCAACAACCACAGCATACCATCGTGTTGACACAGACGAAGGCAACAACCACAGCATACCATCGTGTTGACACAGACGAAGACAACAACCACAGCTTACCATCGTGTTGACACAGACGAAGACAACAACCACAGCTTACCATCGTGTTGACACAGACGAAGGCAACAACCACAACATACCATCGTGTTGACACAGACGAAGGCAACAACCACAACATACCATCGTGTTGACACAGACGAAGGCAACAACCACAGCATACCATCGTGTTGACACAGACGAAGGCAACAACCACAGCACACCATCGTGTTGACACAGACGAAGGCAACAATCACAGCATACCATCGTGTTGACACAGACGAAGGCAACAACCACAGCACACCATCGTGTTGACACAGACGAAGGCAACAACCACAGCTTACCATCGTGTTGACACAGACGAAGGCAACAACCACAGCTTACCATCGTGTTGACACAGACGAAGGCAACAACCACAGCACACCATCGTGTTGACACAGACGAAGACAACAACCACAGCATACCATCGTGTTGACACAGACGAAGACAACAACCACAGCATACCATCGTGTTGACACAGACGAAGGCAACAACCACAGCACACCATCGTGTTGACACAGACGAAGGCAACAACCACAGCATACCATCGTGTTGACACAGACGAAGGCAACAGCCACAACACACAATCGTGTCTACAAACGAAGACAACAAATACAGCACATCAACGTGTTGACACAGACGAAGACAACAATCAAAGCACACCAGATCGTGTTTACAGACGAAGACAACAACCACAGCACATCATCGTATTGACACAGACGAAGGCAAGAAGCCACTGAACACGAACCAAGGGCTACGGACCTGAGGAAGTACTCCACGATCACGACGAGGACCAGCAGCATGGACTCTATGGCGAAGGTGACCAGGATCAGCACGCCCTGCCGGCTCCCTCGCCGCGTGCTCGTCGACGCGTAGTCCGAGCTGGAGATCTCCGACACCGCGTACCCGGGCCTCCCCACCCCCGCCCCACCCGTCAGCCCCATGACCCCACCACCACCACCTCCGCTCCCGGCAGAGTGGAGGTGGTGGGGGTTCTCGATCGGGTAGTCGAAGGGCGTGGAGTCCTGAGGGTTGTAGCGAGGATGGTGGTGGTGAGGGTGGGGGCGGTGGTGGTCTTCGGTGATGGTCGACATGGACATGGCCATGGGAGGTTGAATCCACGTGATGGGTGGGGGTTGTTCGGGGAGGGGGTGGAGAAGCGCAGGGTTGTAGAGAAGGACGGGGTGATGTGGGGTAAGGGATGGAGGGGGAGGTAAGTAAGGGCCAGGGACAGGAATTTAGAGGATATAAGACATTTACAGAATCGAGATGGACAGGTCTGTGGAAATGGTGGAGAAGAAAAATAAAATGAGAGAGAGAGAGAGAGAGCTGTATTGAAAAATGCTGGAGGGCGAAACGCACGACAGACTCGGTGACGAATGACGGACAGACCTACAGGAAGGAAGGGGGAGGGGGAGCAGTGTCCTCAGAGCGAGGAGGATGGCGTGATCCGGTGTTGTTATCCACTGTTATTGTCCACTGTTGTCACACACTGTTGTTATCCGCTTTTTATCCACTGTTATTGTCCACTGTTGCCATCCACTATTGTTATCCGCTTTTTATCCACTGTTATTGTCCACTGTTGCCATCCACTATTGTTATCCGCTTTTTATCCACTGTTATTGTCCACTTGTTGCCATCCACTATTGTTATCCGCTTTTTATCCACTGTTGCCATCCACTGTTGCCATCCACTATTGTTATCCGCTTTTTATCCACTGTTATTTGTCCACTGTTGCCATCCACTATTGTTATCCGCTTTTTATCCACTGTTATTCTCCACTGTTGTCACACACTGTTGTTATCAGCTTTTTATCCACTGTTATTGTCCACTGTTGCCATCCACTATTGTTATCCGCTTTTTATCCACTGTTATTGTCCACTGTTGCCATCCACTATTGTTATCCGCTTTTTATCCACTGTTATTCTCCACTGTTGTCACACACTGTTGTTATCCGCTTTTTATCCACTGTTATTGTCCGCTGTTGCCATCCACTATTGTTATCCGCTTTTTATCCACTGTTATTGTCCACTGTTGTCACACACTGTTGTTATCCGCTTTTTATCCACTGTTATTGTCCACTGTTGCCATCCACTATTGTTATCCGCTTTTTATCCACTGTTATTCTCCACTGTTACTATCCACTGTTGCCATCAACTGTTATTATCCGCTTTTTATGCACTGTTATTGTCCGCTGTTATCCACTTTTATTATCAACTTCTTATCCTGCTGTTGTCCACTGTTATTATCCACTGTTGTCGTTCACTTATTATCCTGCTGTTGTCCACTGTTATTATCCACTTCTTATCCACTGTTATCATCCACTTGTCCTGTTATTGTTCACTGTTATTGTCATTATCATCCACTTCCGTCAGACGTAGAATATCACCACACTGTGACGGCTCTTTGTGTTGAGGTGACGTCAACTTCTGTGACCTGCAAAACAAACATTGTTTTCTGGCTGAAGTGCGGAAACGTTGCTTGCAAACTATCAATGACAAGATAATTGGATAATCATTAACAATGAACAGATAAAGTTAATTTAAAAATTTAAAATTAAAATAAAAAAACGAATAAAGAGACGGTACATCGCGTTCGCGAGCGCGCACACATTCACAGACACGCGCGTATGCACGTACACATGCTCACACACACACACACACACACACACACACACACACACACACACACACACACTCGCACGCACACAAACCCCCCTTTACACACACACACACATATATGAACACACATATTTTCACATACTCTCTCCCTCTCTCTTTCTCTCTCTCTCTCTCTCAAAAATTAGTATGGGTTCTATGAGAGAAAAGCATAGATAAAAAGAAAGAAAAAAAAAGAAAAAGGGAGGGCTACATTTGGATGGTCAATCTCGGCATTGTTATTGATATGATGTGTACCATGTTACATGCGTAAATATTTTTTATATGATTTATCTGTACTTTGTTTTCTGTGTACTGTCCAAACCTTGGAGACGAACGACTGAAAAAAAGGCAAATTACCCCCTGTCACATGTACTTTTAAGCTAAAGACAATGTGCCAAAGTGTCGCAAATCTCTTATTAGTTTATGTTGTTTCAATTCTGTTTTGTTGTTGTTGTTGTTGTTTGTTTGTTTTTTGGGGTTGGTTTTTGTTTGTTTGTTTTGTTTCTGTTCCATTTCATCTATTTGCACCATTTTGTTCTGATTTGTACCTACTATGTCACCAGAGCTTTTCAGCTAATGACATTAAACATTTCAGTTTTCAGTGTTCAGTGTTCTCTCTCTCTCTCTCTCTCTCTCTCTCTCTCACACACACACACACACACACACACACACACACTCACACACACGAATCCTTCCACTTAAAGTTTTCCTTTCCAGACTTGTTTGCTCAGTGCAAACACCAAACCCAGCTCCTGTGCTTTATTTGCGCAATATCTCCACCCTCACACACACACACACACACACACACACACAGTGAGTGAGAGGAAAATTCACCGAAGTACTCCATCAGATGAAAATGAATGCTTTGAGACAATCATTCGATCTGGATGAATCGTGAGCAAAACACACGCTGCACAAAACTGCATCACTCTCCGTTCAGAGAAAAAACAGTTCGTAAAAGAAACGATCGTACCAATGCAACGATAAAGAAAAACTCTAATGACCAACGGAACTATAAACAAATTATAAATTTCATTTATAACATCAACGCCAAACCATGCACAGCGTTGCAAAAACCATTATGCAACCCTCCACATGATAATGGTTCCAAAGTCACCTACGGCAGTTTTGAACGAGAGCAGGAAATAGCTAGAGGGTGTAAATATCAAATTGTAGGAAGGAGTTGATAGATTCTGATTTAATACAACAATTCTTACGGAGAGATCCTTTACTGATAGTCACTTTTTGTACACAGATTCTGCTTTAATAGCCACTGTTTATTTTTTTTAGATTTTTTAAATTTCTCTTTTATTGAATAATCACATTTTATATAGAGCCATTCTGATTTAGTTGTCATTTTTTTCATCGGCACACACAAAACATACACGGTGCACGCACGCACGCACGCACACACACATACACACACACACATGTATATATATTATTATGTATCTATATTCTTGCACACACACATAGACAGCCACACCATTCCATCCGAAAAATCCCGTCTTTTCTGTTTTTTCGGAGTTTGAAACTGCAATCGCGATATTTTGCAGAAGGGCTTTGGCCCGATCGACTTTCTGAAAACTCAGTAAGTCAAGTGGTCGTCTTGCCGTCAAATCGATGGGTCATTTCAAATTTGTATGTGGGTCATTTCAAAGTCAGCTTAATGACCGATGGCCAACTCCAAACCTAACCCCTGAAGATTCTGTTCAATAGTCGCTTTCTATGGAGAGATTCCAATTATAGAGTCACTTCCAAAAGAGGGATTCTGATTTAGCTGTCGCTCTTTTTTTTTTAAAGAGATTCTGATTTGACAGTAACTTCCAAAAGAGGGATTCTGATTTAGCTGTCACTCTTTTTTTAAGAGATTCAGATTTGACAGTAACTTTCAAAAGAGGGATTCTGATTTAGCTGTCACTCTTTTTTAAGAGATTCAGATTTGACAGTAACTTTCAAAAGAGGGATTCTGATTTAGCTGTCACTCTTTTTTTTTAAGAGATTCAGATTTGACAGTAACTTTCAAAAGAGGGATTCTGATTTAATAGTCACTTTCTTTTAAGAGATTTTGATTTGACAGTCACTTTCAAAAGAGGGATTCTGATTTAATAGTCACTTTCTTTTAAGAGATTTTGATTTGACAGTCACTTTCAAAAGAGGGATTCTGATTTAATAGTCACTTTCTTTTAAGAGATTTTGATTTGACAGTCACTTTCAGCAGAGAGGTTCTGGTTCAAAACTCTTTCACCGCCACAGGCGACTTAAGTTGACTTGACGGTGCACCGCCATGGGTGACTTTTGTCGACATCGAGGGGGCATGTTGATAATACAATTTTTCACATTCTAACAAGGCTCGACAGCAGCAACCAGTTTCCCGCCAATAGAACAATAACAAAACTTGTCCCCCGGACTGAGTTTGAAGAGATAAGTCCATTGAGTTGTTTTGACATGAACCGAAGCCTGTGACTGAGGGCATCGTTTCTAAAATGTTTGGCGCTGGGGGATGTTTTTCATACAGAAACTTGGCGGTGAAGGAGACTTTATATATTAATAGTCA
Organism: Babylonia areolata; assembly: GCF_041734735.1. Classification (NCBI taxonomy): domain Eukaryota; kingdom Metazoa; phylum Mollusca; class Gastropoda; order Neogastropoda; family Buccinidae; genus Babylonia; species Babylonia areolata. The sequence continues at coordinate 23,718,706 of NC_134878.1, forward strand.
TTTTCTGTACATAGATTCTGATTCAACAGTCACTTTTTTTTTCAAAGGTACAGATCTAGTGGTCACTTTATATTTTATACTGCCTTGACACCTCCTCGAAACTGAGTTGTGGAAAGGGATACAGCCTTCACACACACACACACTATGGGTCTGATCTCAACACTGTTTTCACTGTTGGGGAGAGCATTGAAAACACTTTTTAAAGAAATGTAAAACACTGAAACGAGAAAAAAGTGACTCATTTTGTGGTGTAGGTTTGCAGAGACCAGGGGCTGCACGGCCTACATCGCAAACACCGATGCACCGGGTGTACACCAGGTAAAATAACACACAGGGGGATCTTCGTAACACGCTTCATACCTCACCTGCCGCAACTCTCAAAGAATGTAGCCTATGATATATGTTAGCAGTGGTTTCAACTGACGACGTTCGCTGTTCATATAAATCTCGCTGTAAGAAGAAGAAATTTAAGATAAGCTAGAATAAAGGGAAACCATACTGATCTACACAGCATAACCAACCACACCACTTCAGGTAAAAAGAAAAGGAAAGTAAACGAAGCACACACACCACGCACACACACACACACACACACACACACACACACACACACACACACCTCCAGGTAAGACCCAGCCGACAAAGAAAGGATGCTGACGACTCTCCGCTGTCCTGATCCTGAACTGTCCCCGACCCATCCTCCTCTGACCCGTCACGACTGGCAAATGTTGAAGACTGCTGGAAAACTGAGTGGGAAGCTGCTGCTTTGAGATGCTTGGCAGGAGAGCACGTATGTTGGCCTTGAATTTCAAGGCAAGGAGCATGCCCACCATGAAGATAAACATCGTGCATGGAATGTGAAGAACAAAAGGGATTACACATTCTCAGGTGCTGGATCTGATGTGTGTTATCAGAATCATGAAATTAAAGTTTATGGTGTGTGTGTGTGTGTGTGTGTGTGTGTGTGTGTGAGCGAAAATAATCAAAGATTAATATAACATAAATTGTGCCAATCCAGGTTGTACGGTGTGGTATGTATACAAATGACTGGCTGTTCAAGTAGTATCATAAAGACTGGTAATCCAGACTTTTTATCAAAGCTTCTCTTGGATTATCTGTCAAGAAAATAATGCGCACTTTCCAGCGCATCAAACAGTTTGCATAATCTTGAACATTTGAATGTGCTTGAATAACTGGGATTAGGACTTTGCTTCACAAATAGCGAAGACAGCAATAAGTGACAATTATATTTCATTCAGAAATATCACACACACACACACACACACACACACACACACACACACACACAGAGAGGAGGCTGACACTGACATTTGTCACGAGCCTCCATCACAAGAGAGAGAGATTAGTGCTGTGCTTGTTCGGATGATTCTGTTTGAACAAGGCTAATCGTTCCGCTGAGCTTCCTCCGGCTAGCCTTCGGGTCGGGCTTCACGTTTGCGATACGCTTGTGGTGTATGGGGCAGGGATTTAAGATGGACAGTGAGAGTGCAGGGGGGTTGGAGGGAGCGGGATGGTAGGGGGGAGAAGGGGAGAGGAGTATTGGAACGAATGAGACGCAGAGAGCGTACTTGCTTGCACAATACATAAGAATTTTCATCAACATGACGATGTGCATTGGCAAATGATCGTGTTTACTCATTCGCGATTGCTGCTGAGATCGTGTCAATATACACATTGTAAAATCATGTACCCTTGTATGTTCCCCTGTATGATCCTTGTATGTTCCCTTGTATGTACCCTTGTATGTTCCTTTGTATGCTGCCCTGTATATTCCTTTGTATGTTCCCCTGTATGTTCCTTTGTATGTTCCCCTGTATGTACGCTTGTATGTTCCTTTGTATGTTCCCCTGTATGTACCCTTGTATGTTCCTTTGTATCTTCCCCTGTATGTACCCTTGTATGTTCCTTTGTATGTTCCCCTGTATGTTCCCTTGTATGTACCCTTTTATGTTCCTTTGTATGTTCCCCTGTATGTACCCTTGTATGTTCCTGTGTATGTTCCCCTGTATGTACCATTGTATGTTCCTTTGTATGTCCCCCTGTATGTTCCCCTGTATGTTCCCTTGTATGTTCCCCTGTATGTTCCCTTGTATGTTCCCTTGTATGTTCCCTTGTATGTTCCTTTGTATGTTCCCCTGTATGTTCCCTTGTATGTACCCTTTTATGTTCCCCTGTAAGATCCTTGCATGTTCCCCTGTATGTTCCCTTGTTTCTTCCCTTGTGTATTTCCCTGCATGTTCTCTTGCGCCTTTTATTTATCAGCATATAAGTTGATGAAAAGCGCATAAGTAGCCTCCTGTGTTGTGTGTCTTTGGAGAAGCGAAAGATGCCGTGTTTGTTTGCTGTTTATGGTAAGACATACACCTACATCTGTCCTACATCATCATCATCTTCTTCTTCTTTACTCCCCCCCCCCCCCCCCCTCTCTCTCTCTCTCTCTTTCTGTGTCTCTGTGTTATTACCATGCTTATGCCTTTATGTAGTATTGTGAACGCATGTTATGACTTTATGTAGTATTGTGCGGTGCATGCTATGACATATATGTAGCATTGTGTAGTGTAGACTCTGTTTCAGGGCGGGGACTGGATGTAAAAAAAAATTTTTTTTAAAGCAAAAAAAAAAGCGCCAGTGCTTATCTATTGTCCTCGAAAATAAATAATTTTGTCTTGTCTCGTCTCTCTCTCTCTCTCTCTCTCTCTCTCTCTCTCTCTCTCTCTCTCTCTCTCTCTCTCTCTCTCTCTCTCTCTCTCTCTCTCTCTCTCTCTCTCTCTCATCTCTTCTTAACGTTCTTGGTCTCATCTCAATCATATGTGATTCAAATAATGAAGCAGAAAGAGAAGAGAGACACACAAAACGAAAGTTATCGCTCCTGGCTGACATGGAAACCACACCGTGTAAAGCGGTTCAAGGTGACTGCCGCACCATGTAAAGCGGCAACGCCAGACCGAGGAGGTCACCAGTGATGCCAACTCCTT